>NC_056741.1:1422715112-1422765112 GCF_019279795.1 Protopterus annectens
TTTTGCTTTATTGTTTTTGATTTTTTTTTTTTTAAAAACCCCAAAAATATATCTCTTGTTTTCCCGCCTTACTGAGCTAGAGTAGTCCGGTTTCAGAGCTTGCTGATCCCTGGACTTTATTTGCAGTTCCTGTTACTGATTCTTTGCCTAATTTGGAAAAAAGGAAGTTCCCTTGCTTACCAGTGGGAGTGGGAAGCATTGAGCTGCCTGTTGGTCCAGTTTTGTGAGGTTTCAGCCAGTAACTTTTAGTCTATTGGTCATTTTGGGCCAGTTCCTAGCTTCTTTCAGCCCCCTGATATAAAACATGCCAAACGCGCGTTTTTTAGCTTGTACCTACTCAGCACAGATCCTCGTGGTGGCCAGCAGAGTAATCCAAGCTTCAGAGAGCTAAAAAAGCGACTTTACCTGATTTAAGTATATTTTTTGTGGCTTTCCACTTCTATTTATCTAGCAACTGTATTTCGCCTGCTTGCTGATACATTGTTATTGTTTTTCTGCATTTATTTTGTTATTGCACTTGATTTCTCAGTTTGTTACTTTTAAAATCTGTAATTGTTGCAAATTGTTTGTGTAGGCTGTGATGGCAGATTTATAGCATTTATAAGTGTCTACTGTATCTGTTTCTGCTTGTTTCCGAAAAAAAAAAAATAAAAAAATAACTCTTGTTTTCCCACCTTACTGAGCTAGAGTAGTCCGGTTTCAGAGCTTGCTGATCCCTGGACTTTGTTTGCAGTTCCTGTTACTGACTCTTTGCCTAATTAGGAAGAGAGGAAGTTCCCTTGCTTACCACTGGGAATGGGAAGCATTGAGCTGCCTGTTGGTCCAGTTTTGTGAGGTTTCAGCCAGTAACTTGTAGTCTATTGGTCGTTTTGGGCCAGTTCCTAGCTTCTTTCAGCCCCCTGATATAAAACACGCTAAACACACGTTTTTTAGCTTGTACCTACTCAGCACAGATCCTGTGGTGGCCAGCAGAGTAATCCAAGCTTCAGAGAGCTAAAAAAGCGACTTTACCTGATTTAAGTATATTTTTTGTGGCTTTCCACTTCTATTTATCTAGCAACTGTATTTCGCCTGCTTGCTGATACATTGTTATTGTTTTTCTGCATTTATTCTGTTATTGCACTTGATTTCTCAGTTTGTTACTTTTAAAATCTGTAATTGTTGCAAATTGTTTGTGTAGGCTGTGATGGCAGATTTATAGCATTTATAAGTGTCTACTGTATCTGTTTCTGCTTGTTTCCGAAAAAAAAAAATAAATAAATAACTCTTGTTTTCCCACCTTACTGAGCTAGAGTAGTCCGGTTTCAGAGCTTGCTGATCCCTGGACTTTGTTTGCAGTTCCTGTTACTGACTCTTTGCCTAATTTGGAAGAGAGGAAGTTCCCTTGCTTACCACTGGGAGTGGGAAGCATTGAGCTGCCTGTCGGTCCAGTTTTGTGAGGTTTCAGCCAGTAACTTGTAGTCTATTGGTCGTTTTGGGCCAGTTCCTAGCTTCTTTCAGCCCCCTGATATAAAACACACTAAACGCGCGTTTTTTAGCTTGTACCTACTCAGCACAGATCCTGTGGTGGCCAGCAGAGTAATCCAAGCTTCAGAGAGCTAAAAAAGCGACTTTACCTGATTTAAGTATATTTTTTGTGGCTTTCCACTTCTATTTATCTAGCAACTGTATTTCGCCTGCTTGCTGATACATTGTTATTGTTTTTCTGCATTTATTCTGTTATTGCACTTGATTTCTCAGTTTGTTACTTTTAAAATCTGTAATTGTTGCAAATTGTTTGTGTAGGCTGTGATAGCCGATTTATAGCATTTATAAGTGTCTACTGTATCTGTTTCTGCTTGTTTCTGAAAAAAAAAAAATATATATCTCTTGTTTTCCCGCCTTACTGAGCTAGAGTAGTCCGGTTTCAGAGCTTGCTGATCCCTGGACTTTGTTTGCAGTTCCTGTTACTGATTCTTTGCCTAATTTGGAAGAAAGGAAGTTCCCTTGCTTACCAGTGGGAGTGGGAAGCATTGAGCTGCCTGTTGGTCCAGTTTTGTGAGGTTTCAGCCAGTAACTTGTAGTCTATTGGTCGTTTTGGGCCAGTTCCTAGCTTCTTTCAGCCCCCTGATATAAAACACGCTAAACGCGCGTTTTTAGCTTGTACCTACTCAGCACAGATCCTCGTGGTGGCCAGCAGAGTAATCCAAGCTTCAGAGAGCTAAAAAAGCGACTTTACCTGATTTAAGTATATTTTTTGTGGCTTCCACTTCTATTTATCTAGCAACTGTATTTCGCCTGCTTGCTGATACATTGTTATTCTTTTTCTGCATTTATTCTGTTATTGCACTTGATTTCTCAGTTTGTTACTTTTAAAATCTGTAATTGTTGCAAATTGTTTGTGTAGGCTGTGATAGCCGATTTATAGCATTTATAAGTGTCTACTGTATCTGTTTCTGCTTGTTTCTGAAAAAAAAAAAATCCCTCTTGTTTTCCCGCCTTACTGAGCTAGAGTAGTCCGGTTTCAGAACTTGCTGATCCCTGGACTTTGTTTGCAGTTCCTGTTACTGATTCTTTGCCTAATTTGGAAGAAAGGAAGTTCCCTTGCTTACCAGTGGGAGTGGGAAGCATTGAGCTGCCTGTTGGTCCAGTTTTGTGAGGTTTCAGCCAGTAACTTGTAGTCTATTGGTCGTTTTGGGCCAGTTCCTAGCTTCTTTCAGCCCCCTGATATAAAACACGCTAAACGCACGTTTTTTAGCTTGTACCTACTCAGCACAGATCCTCGTGGTGGCCAGCAGAGTAATCCAAGCTTCAGAGAGCTAAAAAAGCGACTTTACCTGATTTAAGCATATTTTTTGTGGCTTTCCACTTCTATTTATCTAGCAACTGTATTTCGCCTGCTTGCTGATACATTGTTAATGTTTTTCTGCATTTATTCTGTTATTGCACTTGATTTCTCAGTTTGTTACTTTTAAAATCTGTAATTGTTGCAAATTGTTTGTGTAGGCTGTGATAGCCGATTTATAGCATTTATAAGTGTCTACTGTATCTGTTTCTGCTTGTTTCTGAAAAAAAAAAAAAAAAAATATCTCTTGTTTTCCCGCCTTACTGAGCTAGAGTAGTCCGGTTTCAGAGCTTGCTGATCCCTGGACTTTGTTTGCATTTCCTGTTACTGATTCTTTGCCTAATTTGGAAGAAAGGAAGTTCCCTTGCTTACCAGTGGGAGTGGGAAGCATTGAGCTGCCTGTTGGTCCAGTTTTGTGAGGTTTCAGCCAGTAACTTGTAGTCTATTGGTTGTTTTGGGCCAGTTCCTAGCTTCTTTCAGCCCCCTGATATAAAACACGCTAAACGTGCGTTTGCGCAATTTTGTGCGGTTTAGCGCGTAGTTGCCACTGTTGCACACTAGGGCAGTGCCGGTTAAGCAGGTTTAAACTATTCGGGCTACCTAAAGTCCACTCTTCAAATTTTCCCTTAAAACTACCTTCCTCAAACTATACTAGTGATCTAATCAGCATATCCTATAACTAAAAAGATCATCTCTACCTGTCTCAGAGTAGACTATTCTTTATCTGTTAAACCTAGCACTTGCTCCTACAGTACTTATCACCTTGATACAGCAGTCTTGTTATAGATAGTACCCCAAAAAGGCAAACCCCATTTCTCAAACACCCACATCCCCCGGAATCTCTTTTAAAGTTTTTTTTTGTCTATTCCTTCTAGCATGTCGAGGGATCAGTTGCTAGTGTCCTCTCCTGCTCAGCTGGTGAACCTGGGAATATTGAGGCAATGTTACAATTGCCTCATGTACACAGACAACCCTCTCCTCCTCCCACAAAACACAAATACATGTGAGAGATGCAACTATATGGCCAAACTGGAGGCTGAGCTCTCTCAACATAGGACTGGCAAGACCAGACAGGAGGAGAAGGTTACCACACACACTATAGACCCAGTCTCACATAGTACCATCACAACCTCAAATCATACACATAAACACACAAAGACATACTCGGAGGCTCTGATCAAAAATCTACCAAAACAGCAGAGGCCACCAAAGCAGACACCCAAACAACTACCACCTCAGAACACAACACCTGCAACACATAGACCTCACAGTCAGAGTGTCAAACAGTCACAGCCCTTAAGGCCAAACACAATGCCAGACATGCTAGTCATTGGTGACTCCATAGTCAGACACACTGACATCCCGCTCACCAGACTGAGTAAGGAAAGGGTTACAGTAAGCTGCCTGTTGGGTGCTAGAATCCGCCACATAACACAAGCACTCAGGTCTCTCAACAGCAGGTACAAATACGACTCAGTCATTGTCCACGCTGGTGTAAATGACCTGAGACGTACCTCCTTGGACTACATGAAAAGAGACATTGAAGAGCTCTCTGATTATGTAGCCCAGGCAGGTATGACCCTGACCTTGAGCAGTATCCTACCTTCACCAAGAATGATGCCACAATACAGAGATAAGATGATCAGCTTTAACAATTGGCTTAAACTCTGGTGTCATTCAAAGGGGATCCAATGTCTGTCTGCCTGGGATGACATGCTGGACAAGCCACGCTGCTTCGCAAGGGACGGCTTGCACCTGTCTCCCCTGGGATTCCGGATATTGGCAAAGGCTCTTGCCACCCCCATAGTGCCTTTTTTAGGCAAGGCTCAAATTCTAAACCTACCACCCTAGAACACAAAAATGGAAAAAAACTAAGGGTAATGCTGCTCAATGACAGAAGTCTCAATCTCAAAATGCACGCACTCGAGGACCTTCTCAGTATGGAGAACATCGATGTCTGTGCTGTGACAGAAACCTGGTTCAAGGCTCCTGAGAGCACCCCAGCACTATCAGGTTTTACCTCATATCATGTGTTCCGGCCCCAAAATCCGGACAATACCAAGAAAGGAGGGGGGTATCCATATTCATCAAGGACACCCACACCTCAAGATTGGTGGCAACGCACGATGCATCAGAGACCATCCAGGTGCAATTAACCATAGGCAAGACTGCTCTGCAAATTGTAGCATGTTACAGGCCACCCTCACAAACTCAGCAACCTCACATGGCTTTCCTGAAAACACTGGAGGGGATAAATGTATCTCCAAACACCATCATACTAGGTGACTTCAATTACCCTAATATAGACTGGGAACACTACTCAAGCCCAAACACCCTAGCCCAAAAGTTCCTGGAATTCATAAACTCAAATGCCATGGAACAACTAGTCACCATCCCCACAAGAGGAGAAAACATACTTGATCTCATCATCATGAACATGGGAGCACAATGTTCAACACCGGAAGTATACACCTCACTGGTGAGATCAGATCACAAACTAATCTCGCTGGAGGTCCTCATCCCACCCCCACCTGAAATAAAAAAGACCACAGTAAAGAACTTCTCGAAAGCCGACTTCACACTTCTAAAGACTAGTGTGGTCTCCTTTAAGTCCCCCGAGCTGGCGGAAAACAGTACCCAAGCCGCTGAATCACTTACAAATGCCTTCTACCAGCACCTACAGGACAGCATGGATAAGGCAATCCCAAGCAAAACAAAGACTCTTTGTACCAAAGGCAAGCGTCCAGTCTGGTGGACCCCAGCCATAAACAAACTCTACAACAAAAGGAGGAAGCTACTACAAGATAGAGCAAAATCCTTAAAAGGTAAGACACCTTTGATCACTACAAGTAAAAAACTAAGAGCTCTCATAAAATCATCCAAAGCAAACTTTGAGAGAAAAATAGCTAAAGACTCAAAAGACAATCATAAGGCCTTCTTTAGCTATGTTAGAAACCTGGGAGGAAACTCCCAGATATGCTCAGAACTAGTTCAAAATGATGTGAAGATTACTGATCCTACAGACATTGCCAACATACTGGCTGACAGGTTCAGTGCAAACTTCTCCCAAAAGGAGAGATATCTATACCAAACGATTGCAGCCCCCCAAACATCTCTAACGCCCAAGTGAGAACTGCTCTTTCCAAAGCAAAAAACACAGCATCCATGGGACCTGACGGTGTCCCCGGCTGCGTGCTCCACGAACTCAACGAGGAATTAAACCCACAGCTAGGACAGCTGTTTAATCATAGTCTCACCTCTGGATACGTACCCAGGGAGTGGCGCACTGCGACAGTAGTCCCACTTCATAAAGGCGGTGCCTCCACCGACCCTGGAAATTACCGGCCCATTAGCTTGACAAGCCTTATCTGCAAAGCCATGGAGAGGATCATAATGGATCTCATAAATAAAGACATAGGGAATTTGCAGACTTTGGATCCAACCCAATTTGGCTTTGTCAAAGGCAGATCATGCCCTTTAAACTTGGTTGACTTTTTCGAAACAGTCACCAAAGCCATTGATGAGGGAAAGGCAGTCCATACAGCCTACCTCGATCTGGCGAAAGCCTTCGATACAATACCCCACTCGGGTATCATTGAAAAACTCATCAGCTTAAATGTTAACCCATACATCACAAGATGGGTTGCAAACTGGCTGAGTGACAGAACCCACAGGGTCAGAGTTGCTGGCGCCATGTCAGACTCAAAGCCTGTCACAAGTGGTGTCCCACAGGGCTCAGTCCTGGGCCCACTCTTGTTTGGCATCTACTTTTCCGAAGTACAAGCAAACACAGGAGGGTTATGGCTGACAAAGTTTGCAGATGACTGCAAACTGGGCGCCGTAGTCGAAAACACATCTGACACAGATATCCTTCAGAAGGGTCTCACAGAAACGGATAACTGGTGCCAGAGCCATGGTCTAAAGTTAAATGCCAAAAAATGCATAGTCATACCCTTCGGGAAAAACAAGGTTACCCCTAGCTACCATATAGGTGGCAATCCACTGAGCACAGAAGAAGTTATTAGGGACCTGGGGACCCAGGCTGACAGTAGCCTGTCATTCGACACCCATGTAGCTAAAGTAGTTAGGAAGACCTTCTACATTGCCCACCTTATCATGAAGGGATTCACATCAAGGGAGGTCATAGTTTCCCTATACTCATCACTCATCAGACCAATGATTGAGTACAATGCCCCATTCGGAATGTATCTGACCCGACATTTGCAGCAGCTGGAGAGGCCACAAAAGTTCCTCACCAAAAGGATAAAGGGTCTCAAAAATCTGTCCTATGCTGCCCGATTGAAAGAACTTCAGCTCTATTCAGTCTCTTACCGCTTGCTCAGAGGTGACCTGTGCCTGACATACAAGGTCATGTCAAACCCAGATTTGATGAATATGCTTCACCTCAAAAAATCTAGATCCGTCAGAGCCACAAGGGCGGGAGACTTAAACCTCGACACGGCTATTAATAGGACGTGCTGGAGGGATAGATTCATCACCCAAAGACTCCCTATGCTGTGGAACAAAATCCCGGTATATGTGAGGCAGAGCACCTCGCTGGCCTTGTTCAAAGGAAATCTTGACCAATGGATGGGAGATCGTAGATATACCCCAGGGATTACCTCAGTGTCACTGCTCAACAGAGGCACAGCAAAATAATGGGTATAGTTCCCCATACTAAAGGGGTGGCGTAAGCCACAAAACTATGGGCTAGGCTTGTAAATGCCCTCGGGCAGATAGCCTAGTATAAACCTATGAACCTATGAACCTATAAACAAGGCCCCAATGACAAAAGTACAGATAGCATTTGAATTCAAGGAGGGGTTCCCGGTATGAGTGGCTGTGCATCAGGATTCAGCTCTGACACCACTCTTATTTATGCCAGCAATGGGTTACAGTAGGAAACAGATCAGAGGAGACACATCAATAAACTGCCATATGCAGACAATGTGACACTGCAAACAGACTCTGAACAGGAAGTTAAGTAACTGATAATGGACTTGAATGCAAATGCATATGAGATAAAACTGAGAAAAGTCAATACAGTGTTCATGGCAGCAAATGGAAGAAATCAGGAGAAACTGAAACTTGAGATGAATAGCAAAATAGTGGAGCAGGTTAATGGCTTCAAGTGTCTGGAAGATACGGTTGATGAGAAAGGAAGTTTGAATGAGAAGGTTAAAGCTAAACTCGGAGGTGTTACTTACAGATGGGCCAAACTGTCAGTGGTAGTGTTCAACAGAAGAATAATAAAGAATCTGAAGAGTATAGAAAACAGTAATGCAACCAGCACTTCAGTTTGGCAAAAAAAAAACTTGGACAGCAATGACAGAGAAGGTGAAGTTTGAGGTGATAGGGATTAAGTGTGCCTGAGATTGATAGCAGGATGCACATTATGGGACAGATCCAGAAATGAGGACATTGGAATAGAAGCCAAAGTAGGCCTGTAATGCAGACAAGGCCAAGAAAAACAGATTATGTGATTTGGTCACATGTGCAAGAAAGCCAAAGTTGATTTGGTAAAACATATCTGGAAAAAACAAGAAGATTGCAAGAAAATGCAAGAATGTCTGTCCCAGAGATGGATGGATCGTGTGAGGGAAGACCTTCAACAGTCAGGCATGAATGTCAAAGAAGATAGCTATCCAAGCTCAAATGTCTAAAGCTTTAGCATCTATTATAACAATGAGCTAAACATAAAAAAAAAAAAACATGAATTATTTCACTGTTTATGAGAGTGTTGTGTTTTAACATAGTGGTTCTAATGAAATCCATTGTAATAAAGGATGAAAGCCCTCAACAACTTTAATGTGTGCTAGTTCTTGTTTTATGCCCAACTGCATTTTTTATGTTTGGTTTGAAGAAGGTAGTGGAATGACTCTAAATCAAGAGATGTGACAACAGTTGCACAATGCCTTGAACATACCTGTAAAAATAGGGAAAAGGGGGTTAATGATGATGACGGGTAATCCCTAAGCATGACACTGGTGTATATAAGGGTTTCCTCTAAAAGAGAGAAACAAGGACAACTGTGATTAGCTACCATATCCAGCCTACACTTTGCTAAATTTAGAAACAAAGTGAATGTTGAAATCCTTTTAGGGCACCATTCTTTCATTTTTACCGGTGCATATATGTGGCCCGATATCCATGGTCCATCAGAACACAGATTTGAAAGTAGTATAGGGTGCGGCTTTCTTCTCTGGGTAGGACTGGTAAATTGAATGCCTTGCAAATCATCTCTTCAGACCATTCTGCACTTTGCACTCATCAACTACCTGCCACCTTCAAACTGCACTTGCAGGCTGAAGTGCAGATGAGATATATCTAGTTCTTGCAGTGAGCAGGAAGAAGCAGAGAATTTGGCCCACTTCTGGGGCACTTACTTTTAATTGACATTCGAAAAATACACCACTAACGAGCTAAGTAAATTCTGTAAGCATTGCTTTTGTAATGCCTCATTTACTAAAGAAGAACCACATTAAATTCTAATGTTAACAGCTGAAATCCTCAGAAAGGGCTCATTACTTGCTACGTAGATGAAAGTAGGATAATCTTCTATCTGTTATGATTACTGTGTTTGAGTAAATATGGTGAAGAGTCAGTACATAAATTATGTGGCCTTTTAAACCTGTTTGGAGGAAAGCAATGTAGTGGAATCCATTCCTGTCTTATGCACAATACTCTGCTTCATTTATAATAAAATAGGGAACAATATCTATATAATTAGGCTGACGGCAGTATACCAACCTTATCTGCAGGTGATAAAGACCTTCTGGCAGAAAAGGAAGATTTTTTTTTTTACTTATAAACAAAATGATGATATCTTATCCATCCATCTATCCATCCTTCCATCCATCCATCTTCGATCCACAAGCCCTTTTTCTCATTTTTGCACATGGAGTCTGGGTGTTACTTCAACAGTGACACTCATCTAGAGCCAAGGTTTATATCACCGGGTGGCTAGCCCTGTTGTCTGTTTTTTCCACACCTCACATTCACATGCACACTCACATCTTATAAACAGAAGAATAGATGGGGAGAAGCAAAAGAAAACAAGTTAGCTACACAGAATTACTGGTCTCTTTATTGGAGCGACAGTATAGTATAAGTCAATCGACTACAGAGGGAAAATAAAGAATTTTAGAAGTCATTCACACTGCCTAGTTTGATTTTATAGAGAAATCCTGGCAAAATATATTATGCCACATGAATAACTAACAGTTTGAATGTTTGAGTAGTTTTTACACATATGTATTAAAACATGGTATACAACTGTAATGTCAATACAATGATCATCAGGCATACAAATTAGTTTGTGTACAATA
Organism: Protopterus annectens; assembly: GCF_019279795.1. Lineage (NCBI taxonomy): Eukaryota > Metazoa > Chordata > Ceratodontiformes > Protopteridae > Protopterus > Protopterus annectens. Next base: position 1,422,725,265 of record NC_056741.1, read on the forward strand.
ATTCTCACAGATTGATAATCCATGAATATGCAGAATGCAAATTCTTGCTATACCTTAGTGATATTTTAAATTAAAACACTGGAACATATATATTAACAGTCCCAGTAGGCATATAATTGATTTGTTGTAATATTTCCATTAATATTAAGTTGACTATTCTTTAATCTGCCAGCATGTAACAAGCTAAAGTGAATCATCACAGCATGATGACATGCTGAAGTCACATACCCCCCCCCCCGCCCACATGTAAGCTTGTGCCCCCTAAATAAATAATCCCATGCACATACAGTGCTTGTGTAGGCATGTTAAATGTCAGGAGGTGTAATTTCCTTTAAGATCTGCTTTAAAGCCCTCAGGATATGCAGGCAAGATCTGTCTCGAAATGTGCCAGCACATTCTATCCTTTCTTACATGTTTAGTGTTACACCTGCAAGCTAGCTTTTAACCAAAATACTTCTATCTTTCATAAAGCAAAGTGACTCAAAAAGTGTAGATTGTTTCTCAAACTCATTTCCACAATCTGCTTCATATGCTCTTGTTAAAGCTTTCAAATAAATTATTTTCAATCAATGACAGAGAAAACAGCTCCCAAACTAAATACATGCAAAAAAAAAAAAGAATAAATTGCAGTGTGAAAATTCCAAAGGCCTGGAGTAAATGGTATAATGATAATACAAGTCAGTAACATAAACTTTATTTATTTAAGGTAAAATAAAAATACAAGTAAATAATGGTGGATTTTTTGTGCTGTGTAACACTTCATTAGACTGAAATAGTGGAAGAAGGGAAAGGTTATTCCTATCAACAGACTGTGAAGATGCATCCTGGGAAGACTGTCACTGTGACGTAGGCACACCAGATACTGCCTTAACTGTGGCATAAATGAGTGGCAACAGACATCTGTAAAAGATAGGTTTAGAGGAACTACTAACTGGTACAAAGTGTCAGAAGCAGTACGAAAAAGAAGATTGGCAAAGAAGCTAAAAAGTAAGGTATATAAATCAGTGTTGTGACCAGTGTTCCGATATAGCAGAGAAACCTGTAAAGTGAAGCTGAAACACTTGAGCAAGCTTGTGGTGATGGAGATGAAATGTCTGAGGTAGATATTAGGCTGCACACTGTGGAACAGAGATGTGTGTGTGTATATATGTACATTAAATATGACATAACATATTTTGGATGTAAAATACTTCATCCAACAGTGATTACATATGCTACTGCAAGTTTGAAACATTAGGCAGAGGAACTATTTTATATCAAAAATATATTTAAAAAAGTCTATAGTAAAAAAAGATCAACAACAATTTAAGGAATAGTCCATTCTCTAAGCACAATAATGTCCAGCAGAATGAAGAGTTAGCAAAGAAATAATGCCTTTCCAGGGGTGGGGAGCATCAGGCCTCACAACAGCCTTGGGCAGGCATTAATTTATTGATAATGCCTATTCTGTCAGGTATTATTGCCTGTTTGTGTTACCATGAACACTGCACTCTAACACTGTAACCCTGGCACGGTCTGAGCATTTTAAACAGATCATCTGCTACCTGAAATGCTTATAAGTTATCATTAATTTGGTTATCAAATTATTTAAATTTAACAAAAGTCATCACTAACTGCTGATTTCTGAGTGGGTCACAACCAGCATTAACCCAGACCTGTCAATCATTGGACAGCATTTATGACTCTGATGCATCTGGTTGTCATGCACCCATTTAAATTACTGAAAACATCCTGTGATTTTGCTTTAATAATATCCAGGAAATATCTTCCTGCACAGCAATTCTTACATATATTCATGCTCCTTAATAGGGTGATTTAGGCATGCTACATTTGTCCTCAGACTTAGCATTGTTCTTCCTAGATTTATTGATTTTCTTCATAATTTCCTACCTAGTTATGGATACGTATCTTGTTAAATAAGTCACTACAAAGATTCTTTGTCATGCTAGCATGTGAAGACGTTTATAAGAAAAGTATCCTTTCAATGAGGCTCTTCAATGAATTTTAAAGATCAGTACCATGATATTTAATGTTGGGCACTGAAAGGCATGTATATGTATCTGCAGCAGAACTAGAGTTCCCACCATGAACAGACTTAAACAAACAAACTGTACAAGCTGACATTTGTTAAAACTATTACATACAGCACTTGGAATTTCCTTTACATTTAGCATTTGTGAGGAATTTCACCCACCTTTCTAAGAATTCTATGCATGTGTTCAGCCTTTGTCTTATGCATCCTGTGAATCACACATTCTGGGAGTTACTAGAACCCACATTCTCACCTGTTAGCAGATTCTTGGATGTATGTGCTTATGAGCATATCTCTCAACCTCCTGGAATAAAAAATCTGGACTTTTTTAAACATTGCTCTTTCAAACGTAGAAAGTTGATAGAATAAAGGTTTTACATTAGCATGAATTTTCTGAAGGATATGAAGTCTGAAGCTCAATTGTCTACCATTAGTTTCTGTCTTTAGTCCTCAGTGATTTGCCAGTGTTTGCCAGAAAACCACAATTTTATGACAACTCAATCAAAAATATAAGGCAAAAACAGGACATTCTGTGAAAATCTGGACAGTTGAGAGGAATGCTTATGAAGTGCAAACTGGTTTAGGACAACAGACTGCATTCAAAGAAACACTCTAGCACCTCACTCTTGTCCCGACAGAGATGAAAGCGGAGTAATAAAGGCACAACCCAGGACACTTTTTTTTGTAACATCTCTTTATTGGATTTATACATTTTACATAACATACACTCATTCTCAAAACAAATACATAACTAAAATCTACTACATGCTATAGAACTATATAACTATATACATATCTCATCTTTGCCCCAGTAGAATTATCCTATCTACATCATATGCAACATTACAGTAAAATATGGTCAAATAATAATTTCCAGAAATCCTTAAGTTCAGGCTGTTGATTCATTGAATACAAAAAAATACTTGTGTGCATATAATTGCTTTCTGGCTAACTGTTTATATACTTCCCAGGATAAAGCCATCCTATTTTTCCAATTCAGTGTGATATAGTGCTTTATTAACATGAAAAAAGTTACAAGAATATGTATTTGACCCTTATTCATCCCTGGGGGGGGGGGGTGTAGAAGAGTAAATTTCCATGATAAAGTTGTTTTCTCATATCCCATTTTTTCTAGCTGGACCCTTAAAGCACACCAAAGCTTGTACGAGCATTTGCAGCTCCAAAATATATGTATAAGGTCCACTACCTGTGTAGGGCAGTATTCACAATTTGCTGGTGTGTTATGGTACATTTTGTTTAAGATTGAGGGTGTAAGATAGGTATTATTTAACAGCATAAGTTGTGTATATTTTAGTTTTTTGAGGGGGATATATTTGGAGTATTTTTTTACTGTTTGGGCTATTATATTGGTTGTGATCAATGGGTCTTGTTTTGTCCAGTAGTTAGAATGTATACATTCTTTGTTGCATTTCATAGTTATAATAAGCTTATAGACGCTTGAAATCATTTTTTATGGTGAAACAAGTCCCAGAGGGTTTTACAGGTGGAAATATCTGTAGAGGAAAGAGTATGATCATCCAAGAACTTATAACAGAGTTCTTTTATTTGTCTTAATATGGTTGTGTATTTTGCCTGGAGATTTAGTTTGTTTCTCATGGTAATTGCTGAGTCTTCTTTGTATGGGAGAAAGTCCGCAATAGATTTATCCCTCAACAGAGGATACTGGCCCAGTTTAATCATATTATTATTCAACCTAAGGTTCGGATTAAGATGTATAGGTTGCAGGGTCATAAAGGCAGAAACTAAATTCAATGATTCAAATAGTTTTTGTATGATTATAATTTTTTCTTTTAGGTCCTTATGTATCTTGTATTTCTTCCTATTATCTTTAGTCAGGAAGGGAAGAGCTTTTGGGTTAAAATGTAGCACCCTAATATAGTTGTGATATAATTTCACCCATGTCGGGTACCACTTTGAGGAATCTTTGGAGTATACTGCAGTATTAATTATCCTGCTACAATTAATTATTTCATGGTATAATTTCAGATCAGGTAGGCTCAGTCCTCCTTTCTCTTTTGGGTATGCTAATTTTTGGTAACCAATTCTTGCAGATTTGGGGTTCCACAAGAATTTAGAAAGTTCTTTTTGTACATTTTTAAAGAATTTTTCTGTATCGGAATGTTGGTTGCATTAAATACATATAGCAATCTGGGGAGTACATTCATTTTTATAATGGCTATTCTGGTTAGGAATGAGAGTTTAAGTTGTAACCACCTGTCTAGGTCTTTTTGTATAGTTGCCCACAGATTAATAATATTCTCCTAATAATATTTATTCGGGTCTTGATAAAACGAGACTCCTAGGTAATGCAAGTGTTCTTTAATCTTAATATTTTGTGGTCTAACTTGTAGAGGGTATTGCGAGAAGGTATTTATAGGGAAGATTAAAGATTTTTCCAGATTCATTTTGTAGTTGAAAAACTTGGAAAGGTATCTATTGATGTTATGATTTTCCCAATATCTGAACAAGGAAGGGAAAAGTAAATGTTTAAGTCATCCGCGTAGGCAGAAAATGGGATTTTAGTATTAAATAATAATGGGATGCGGTGGAAGGTTTTCTGGTTTATTAAGAAAAATAGTGGCTCTATAAACATATTAAACAAGAGAGGGGATAAGGGACATCCTTGTCTTACCCCATTATTAATTTATATCCTAGATGATATGTTTCTATTTATTTGTAACATAGTGTGTGCTCTCGTATGTAGAGTTTTAATGTACTGGATGAATGCGGTAGGAATGTTACATTTTGGGAGAACTGCTGTTAGAAATTCTTTGTTAATCCAGTCAAATGTTTTAGATGCATCTATGGCTAAGGTATATATAGGCATTTGAGTAACTGATGATAAGGACATCATAGCGTCTAGCGTAAGTGTCTGGTCCACTGTTTGTCTATCATTAATAAATCCAGATTGCTCCGGAGATATAATATTAGCGATGATGGATTTAAGTCTGCTAGCTAAAATCATAGCAAAAATTCTCATATCTAGATTAATGATGGAAATGGGCCTGTAATTGTGTGGGTTTTTTATGTCTGAGTTAGGTTTGGGAAGAAGAATAGTTCTAGAGGCATTTAAATGAAGATCCTTAATACCAAATTGAATGATATGATTAAGTAGATGATGTAGAGTAGTGGAAATTTTGGGGATGAAGCATTTATAAAATTCAGCTGAGAAACCATCCAGACCCGGGGCTTTGTTATTCTTTAGACTGTTAATGGCTAAAATAATTTCTTGTTGTGTAAGATTGGACAATAGAGTATATTGTTGCTGTTTATTAATTTTAGGGAAGGTTAAATGATTTAGAAATACATCTAATTCTGGGTCCTGATATGATGGGGCTGTAGGGTTATAAACCTGTGTTTAAAGCATCTCAAACAATTTAATTATATCTTGTGTATTATTGTAATTTTTATCTTGAAATGTAATCTCTGAGATCGTGGGTGTAGGTTTATTTGGCTAATTATCCTTGCCAGAAATTTAGAAGGGAATTGAGCCCATTCCGAGTAGTTGGCTATGTTTTTAATTTCGTGGAAAGGTAAGTTCTCAGCCTGCATTGCAAGAAGGTTCTCCTGTAAATGGGTTATTTTGTTTTCCACTTCCAGAGAATATTTATGTTGTAGTTCTAGCTCGTTTGGCTATTGCCTTTGTAATGCTCTTTTCTTTGTTAAGAGTAATTGCACTATAATAAGAAGATTTATTAATGAATATGCCCCTGATCATTGCTTTTGTGGAAGACCACTTAATATCTACCGGCAAGTCATCCTAGGACATAGGTTGGATACATTGATCAAAAGTGTCTCTATTTCTTGAAGGATATCCCTTTTCTTTAGTAGATTAGGGTTTAGGTGCCACCATAAACCTGTTGTTAGAGAGGCTTTTTAATGTCTATTCTGTGGATAGGGTAATTCTGGAGTGGTCTGAAAAAAACCTAGGTTCCGTACAGAAAGAGATGTTGGAATCAAGGACGCTATTTGATATTAAGAAATCTAGTCTGGACCAGCATTTGTAACACTGAGAGAAAAAAGTAAACCTGTTGTTGAATGTCTGGTGTGTTTGGTGGGTATATGGGTCAAATAGGCTGAAATCAGTTTTAATTTCCGAAATTGCTCGTGTTGCCTGGATATTGTATTTGGATTTAATATTAGTTCTGTCTGCCTCTGGGTCTTGAATGGAGTTCCAGTCTCCCCCTACAATGTAATAATGGCTGGGAAACGATGCAAGAATTTTATAAATGGCCGTAAGGAAATTTTGTTGATAAGTGCAAGGAGCATAAATATTAATTATAAGAATTGGTTTGTCTAGGTGATCTATTCTGGTTACGAAATAGCACCACCTGCCTTCTGGATCTGCGTCCTGCTTAATAATGTTATGCTGGAAGGAATTTTTGATGATAATTGCAACCCCTGCTTTATTAGTTTTATTTCCTGAGGCTATAATAGATTTGATTCACTTTTTCCTCTGGAAGGCCTCCACTGCTCATTTAATAAATCTATTTCCTGCACCATGATAAAGTCTAATTTGTCTTTATAAACTAGGTGTATAAAGAGTTTCCTTTTTTTATCTGCTTGCAGCCCTTTAATATTCCATGAAGCTAATCTCCACATTAATTCTGTTTAATATATTGTTGTTGAATGTGTTTTCTGTGTGTCTGGATATGCATATTTTGTATAATAGGATGTTTTGAGATAAGTATTTTCTCAGGGCATAGATGAGATGCTCTTCCTGTCTTATACCCGTGCCTACCCACTAAATCACCTAACCCGGAAGAGCATGGGATACAACTATCTGCATCAAGAAAGTAAGATAACTTGTAGGAAAAAAACACATCTGTATTTCTATTAAGTTAATAACGAGCCATGTAGTATATCCTATCTCTGCTAACCTACCCCTACAGAGCATAGAAAGCTGAACTATCCTAACAAACCTACCCTAGTACACATACATCAGTAATTATTATGAGATCTACATGTAATTTTATAACATGCTATACCTTCCTATTGGTCATACAAATACTGTGCAGGTTGCCCTATATATAAACAGAGGTGACTGTTTTTAGTCAGAAGGGACCTGTCAACTCTTATGATTTCTTTCTTAAACATTGAATATTACCAGCATCAACACATTAACTGACCTTGAATTATCTGAGCATATTGAAAATAGATACCCCTTAATGTTTCTTAGCTGAGTATTAATCGTTGCAAGGGAACCTCTGCTGTTTAGTTCATACCTCCTTTGGAAAAAAAAAAATCATAGGGTAATGCTCTCCTTTACAATAAATCCTATAAACTGAAACGTGTGGTTGTCCTGCCATAAGTAAGCAGAAAACTCCTCAAACTCCAGTAAAAATCAGAGCCTAATTTCTGCATGATGTTTGCTTTCTTAATGTTTGCCCCTACCCTTAGGTATCAGCTACATGTCGTATTAACACTTAGCTTGTCTATGCCTGTGCTGATCCTACCATCTGCAGACAAGTCGTCCTAAGCTGTGCACTTGTTCGGTATCTAACTTCCTTTTGACACAGTGGGCAAGAGTACCCTTGTTCTTTATGTGAAAACAGATAGATGAGCATCAGTCTTGTTTCACAGTGGGTATTACTGAAATGTAGCCTTCTATGTTGTACTCTGGTTTACTTTTATTTTAAGAGCCCCCCCCCCCCCCCCCGAGAATTGCAGGAACAACTTAAACCACTTGTACCTAAAACTAATCACCCCATTCATGCAATGGTGAAAGTTTTTCAAAAAAGACTGACAGTATGCCAGTCTATAGTTTGCATTTGTGTCTGAACCTCTACCTTGTGTTACTTAAGTTGACAATGTTAAGAAGATAGGCACAGTGCAGAGACACACTCTGTCAGGATACATAGTTTTGTGTTTTGTGTTTTTGTTTGTCAGTACATAGAAGGTTTCAGAAAATCTAGTGCTTTTGGAAGCATGAAGTATCTTCCTAAAAAAGCACTAAATTCCTTTAAGAAAAAAATAAAACTGGACAGCTGGTTCATGTAAGTATCTTGCAGGCAAATTGAATCAAATTATTTTTTTTTTGTTTTAGTTTTCATGTATCCAGTCCTGCTTCAACTGGCAAAAAGTACAGTATGAGTATGTGAGAACTAAAAGTAACAGAGCTCCTGTCCTGCAGCCTGCATTCTTCAGCTACAGTTCTATCATGCACTCTTTTAATTTCAGCCCCCCCCCAACAATCCAATTTTTATATTACAGCATTCAGCAACATAATTTGGTGTAGCCATCTTACTCATTTCCAGACTGTAAATCATTTAATTTTACCTTTGCACACTGGTCAGTTTAGTGTGGGATGCACAACTAAACACTATAGTGCCTTATTGCAGTTTTTAAATGTCTCTGTACATTATGAGCTTTGTTGATCGTGGGGGTGGGGTGAACCATCCACTCAACCTAAACCACCACCCACTTTCAACAAAAAGGAATTCTTTTCTGTTCAGTGGATCCCTTCTGTTCTTAAAAGAACAGTTTAATATCTTTTGCTTGTGCTCACTATATCTGAAATTAAGAATTCCGGGTTAAGAGATGAATTGCTTTTCTTATTATTACCTATTGTCCTTCTGCTGCCTCTTCAAGTGATCATGATATTTACCCTGCTTTTCTTATGAGCAAGCTTTCTCTTTCGTCTCCGATTAATCTCCCTTGCATCGTGCTGTTTTCGGTTTGAATCCTTATTCGGTTGTAGGGCTGTTTCTCTGCATCTCGCCGATTCTCCATTCTTCCTGCTTTAAACTAAGCTCTATGGTTACCTGCAGCTTTAAGGCTCCATTGCTTCATGGGTAGTGTAGGTCAAGGTGTAGCTTAGGTTCATCGGTCGTTCATGTGTGTGAGATTTTGTAGTTTATTAAGTCTACTCTGGATCATGTGGAGTTGAGGCCTGATACTTTATTCCTTCAATCAAATTGCCCACAACGAAAATGGATCAAGGTTAGCGAAGAAGCTGGTAGTTATTTATTTATTTATTTTTTTATTTCGCTAGCAATATGTTCGCATTTATGTTCCTGATGTTCTTTTTATTTATTTATTTATTTTAACTCTTGCGTGTTTCAACTTCCGGATTTACTTTAAAGATTTTTAAGAAGGTTGAGGCCGCTTCATTGTTATTATTTACAGAGTACTTGTTTCCTTGCTGAGAAAATGATAATGTATTGGGGTACTTCATTTGAAATTTAATTTGTTTATTGATGAGAAATGTGCAGAATGGGGCCAGTTTCTGTCTTTCTAGGTTTATTTATGGAGGCAGATCTTGCGACATAGATATTTTTGAACCATTTCACTCAACAAATGTTTTGTTTTTAGCTGCTATAAGTAATTTGTTAACATGTTTGAAGTTAAGTATTTTGCCATAGATGATTCTTGGTTTATTTGGTACCGGAAAAGATCTAAGTGCACTATGGGCTCTTTCGATCGTTATTTGCTTTGGTTCTGAATCATTTCCTAGGAATAGTGTAAATATAGAAATTATGGTTTCAGAAATCCTGCTTTGTTCTACCCTTTTTGGAGTGCCCCTTATGATGATATTATTGTGTCTGGATCTGGCTTCTAGGTCCATTGTTTTCCTTTGCAATTCCTGGATGCTTTTTGTGTTGGCACTGGCTTCCTTTTGTAATTTCTGTATTTTACCCTCTTGATCAAAGATCTTTGCTTCTGTTTTATCCATCCTTGTGATAATCATATCTATAGAATCTCCGGATGTTTGCAGCTGGGTAGAAAAGCTTGTATAGGCAGGAGTGCAGTTCTTAGATCTTCTAAGTTGGTAGCTTCTTCTTTATTTTTATTTGTGGATTTGTTGGTTTCCTGGAGTTTACCTGTTCTGGGTCTTTTAGACATGATATCTTTTTCAGGGGAAGCTATTAAAGAGAATTTCGCTTTGGTAATTTGATTGTCCATTTGTTCTGATTCCTGTGACATTTTTGCTTCCCTTCTTGTTGATTCTTTATTCTTTCTTTCCCTGTTTTCTTTCAGCTATGTACTGGCCTAGCAGCAGTATATTTCATGAATGGCACACGTGGAACAGATTCCCTGCCTTATCTGCTTCAATCCTCCTTTTTCCTGACTTCCTCAATGTTTTCGCTCCTCTAAATGGTAAAGGTAATTATTATAGTGATGCTCTTCCAAGGTATTGGTAGATAAGTTATTTATCTTAATTATAGCTGATGAAAATATTTAGATAAATTGCTGAGCTGTGTACCAGCACTGTTTACAGGACGGTAGCCATCTTGATCTCCAAGTCTCTCTACAATCCAGGACACTTGAAGGGTGTTATGATGAAAAGAACAATTTCAAACCATTAATCAGTAGATGTATGAAATGAGGCACAACATGTGAAATGTGACTGTCATGCATGTATACAGTCAATAGCATTAATATTTAACAATGTTCCTGACATGAGACCTTTGTCCCAGTTTCGTTTTGATTCTGTTCCTGATTCTAAAGGCATGTGATTTAGAACTATGCATGCAAGGGACTGACACTATGCTGCTTTCATGTATCTTTTCCTATAGCACAGATCAAAGCTGAGCTTTCCTTTTTAACACCTGAATACGGTAGAGTTACTTTGATCTGGTGCCAAGCCAAAAATAAATCTAAAAAGGCATAACTGTGCAAAATTCCCAGTTGTTCATGTATGTCTTTCATCTGAAATTATACTGAGCTTCATCTGTCTAGGAAACATACTGGACCATGCAGAGTTCCTGATTTAAAAGTGTGAAATAGGATTTTTCATGTCCAAACACCAAAGGTGTCTTAGCTCATTAACAGCTGCGAGGTGTAGAATGTCATACCTTTAGTTGTCTATATACATCCTTGCATTCCAGAGCATTTTCTTAAAAATCAAGTTAAAAAGTATCAGATAATATATAGGCAAATATTTTGATGAACAATAAAAGCTATAAAAATATACAAATATCAGTCTTACCAGTAACAAGTATTTTTTGCAGTGATAATAGTCAGTGCATTCATAGTCTTTCCATAAATACTATAATATTCACAAATCAGTGGTGCTACCTAGTATTATCTTTTGGTTGATCTGTTCTAACCCTTTGTAGTCCAAGGGGGGAGCTGAATGAGAATTAAGGACTCAGCATATTCAGCCTGAAGGGTGCTTTTTATATTTTTGAGCTGCTTTTGGTACTTCAGTTCGCAGAGGTAAGCTAGAATCCTGTCCTTTTCTTTAGTTGGAAGAGAAGGTTTCTTTCAAATGATCTCAGTTAGCAGGTATTTTGAAATGATGGTTATGGGAGTAAAAAGTCTCCACCTTGGTTATCTTTATCAGGTTAATCTTTATTGTAAGCAGATGAGCACTGATTCAAAAGTATCTAGTTGCTTTCTGTGAGATAGTGAGTATTTAAGTGTTGGGGACCTGGGTGTATACCCACCTCATCAATTTTGTGAGGCATAACACTTGTGGGCTGGACCATTAAGGTCACAGGGGGTAGGGATGAGGTAGGACCCATCAAGTTACTTGATTATATCTTAGCACAAAATTTAAGAAGTCAAGCACTTGCAAAAAATATTTATATAATCTTCAAGACTCTAAGAATACATTTCTAATGCTTTGAATAGTTTATAACCCCCAGTTAAGTGCTATTTCTTTTACCAACTCTAATAGTTAACTTTAAGTTTTACAGATACTGTCTTATAGGTCCACTTCTCTTTCTTGTGCTTGGTTTATAGAAGTTTGCATTTTTTTGTGCATATTAATGTTAGCAGAGCCTTTATTTTAAAAATTGCATGTTCTAGTGAGTAATTGAGACTAATTATAAAGTTTATGGAACTGAGGCAGGTGGGCTGTGTCCTAGTGTGTGTGGATATACTGTGATGCTTTCAGTAGCATTCATCAGATATGCCTACAAAATGGGCACTGTTTTCTTCAAGTGCACTTTTTAAAAAAGAATTGTGAACCCAGCTGAAGGTTCTAAATATATGGGGATTTGTTGAGTCTCTTAAAAAATCATGGAATTGCTCATATGGGTCACTTGTTGTCAGGGGTAGATATATGTTTCTTGTCATTTTTATCTTGTTGTCCTTATACCTGAACAGTTTGATTTTACTGAGGGACTGTCAGTGAACCATTATGTTTAGAACAGGGGGTCTTTCTTCCTGGCTGTGTTCATAGAAGGTGATTTTATGGTCAGGGAATTTGCCCAAGCCATGTGGTAGTGGGGTAGTGTGGGTCTCGTTTAGGAAAGAATTACCTGTATTTAATCAAATTTGGCTGTTTAAAATACCTGTAATTTCTCAATCATTTAGATAAGTGGATCTTGATGCCAGGACCTGTCTTTTTGAGGGTCAATAGCTTCATTCAAAGATCAATGTGTGAGACGTATTTTGACCTCGGTGCAGCTGCTGAAGCCCCATGGTGCTGGATTAGCTTGGGCTATGTGTGTCGGTATGAAGGTTTGAGGATGGCGAGGTAATTAATATTAAATAAAATTTGGCAATTGTTTTAGTGCAAGAATATTTGAAAGGGCTGACATTTTAGGTACGTAACAAGAGTTAGTTTATTACCATCACCTGAAAGATCCTTAATTTTCTGCTTACAGTGTCTGAGGATAACACTAAGTATTAGGACATGGCAGTTGGTTAGAGTGCTGAAGTAATTCATAGATGTCCCAGATCGATGGTTTATAGTGGAGAACTTTGCAGAAAGCTGATCCTTGTTTGGCTGCTTATGGTGTCAGATGGTGACCCTTACTATTTTGAATTGGTGGTCATTTAAAACACAGAAGTATTTCAGAGATGACTAGGTCAATGGTTTAAAGGTGGGAACTTTGCAAAAAGCTGATCATTGCTTGCCTCTGCTTATGGTGTGAGATGGCAGCTCTTACTATTATGAAGTGGCGGTCATTTAAAACACTGAGGTATTTTAGAGATGTCCAGATTGATGGTTTAAAGGTGGGAAGTTTGAAGAAAGCCAGTTTTCTTGAGGGTCCATGGTTCCCTTAGTATTTGTTGTGATGGTCGTATGGTTAAATAAGGTTTACTTACATGCAGAAATCTAAATTTTGTTGACTGGGGTCAGGGTTCTGTCCTGTGATAAAATAATCTGCTTCCCTGGTGGATAGTTACCATTTATGGTGCAATGTTAAAAGCTTAAAAACATAAGAGCCTTTCAAGGGAGCCTGCAGGATTTTTTGCAGGGGGGTGCAAACCCAGAGCCCCACCCACAAAGCCCCACCCCTCCACCCACATAGCCCCACCCCCTTCACCAACATAGCCCCTCCCCCACGCAGCCATTACAGGGTCCCATTACTTGGCTATTTCTCCCCAGTTGCCATAAACACTATCAAAATTCTTAGTGTGCATTCTGTTTTATGCTTTACTTCTACAATGATTATAGATATCTGGATTTAATTAGGAATCCGTTATAAGTTGTTTTACATACCCCCATGTACATTGCAACTAACTCAAGGGAACTTTCAGCTGGCAGCCCTTTTGAATTCTGATCAAGAAGGCTTGGCTGTTCAGTTCTCTATACTGGAATAATTTCTCATTCATTGCTAATAATCATTTTATTTACTTGGGTACTAACAGAGTTTTACTTACCTACCATAAAGACAAGGTATTTGTTTTACCTCAAAATACTTCCCCTTGTTTTATTTATTTATTTATAAATGCCTTAGAAACAATTACTGGGGAATAGTGTTCATTAGCTCAGTATTTTTCATGTAGGACACTAAACTGAGTCCCATGAGCCTGTTCAGATTATACAGATTTAAACAGATTAGTTTATAACACTAGTGTTCTTTGGCTTCCAAGATTAGCTCTCAGTAACACAAGTTGCTGTTTAAATAAAAGCTGGCATTCTGTGCTCTGAATGCATGACACGTTACAGCTGTATTTAACTTAAACTGTGTGCATTCACTAAATTATGTATATCTTTTAATTAATGCTTAATCAAGCATTTCTTCATAATCCCAACATTGACATAGTTGCAAATCATCATGTCATCTTTTTATAGATAATTCCAATAACCCTAATATATGCACATTATTAACTATTTTTTCAAGATTAGTTTTGCTGAGTGGGCAAGGGAAATTCTGGGTGTTTTCTGATTTTGTGTGGTTGACCCTTAGTTATATGAAACTGGGTCTGCATTATCACTGATGTGAACAACTTCATTATATGCTTAACTAAAAGCTTTAGACCTTTTTCCTTGACACAGCCATTAGAGTATCCTTCCTGTTACTGTGATAAGCAAGAGTAGCCATGCATAAGAATTGTACATATTTATACATATGATTATGAACATGATTATAATATATACAGATTGTATTAATTATAATATAAAATAATTTAATTATATCCCTTCTATAATACAGCACCACTTGTTAGACTGTGTTTTAAATTTATAGTTTTGAATGTTTTTCCAGCAAGCAATGAAACAAAACATTAATAATTATTAATTAATTATTGAAACCAATAATGACAAACTGCCCAATTCAAAACATTTCAACCATAAAAGGCCACTTAAACTTTTGTCATTTATTGTTTAATTATCCATTGAATCCAAATTCAGGTGTACTTAAGAACATATTATTTAGGCACTAGTACAACAATAACAGTTAAAATCAAGTAACAATTACAATGTACACAAAATGCTTATAGAGTATGTAGAACACACAAAATGCATGAAAATATGAGACATCTAGATTCCAAAACAAAAAAAAAAATGTCACAAAGATATACTTTAATACACTGCTTAAAAAGCAGATAGTACGGAAGAACCTACATTATCCTGGTAGGTGTTACCAAAGATAAGGGCATTGAAGGCAAATAAACATTCATCGAAGAATCTAACTGAACTCTTGGAAACTTCAGAAGACCAAGTGTGAAACACTGTATATTATAAAAGCTGGCTGATACCAGTTAAGAAGTCCCTTACCATAAGTGGTGACTAGATTTTAATAGTAGCCCTGGTAGGGGATGAGCCAGACAAGAGGCTGTGGAGAGAAGGAGCATCGCTCACTTGCATCTCCAAGATGGTGGAGAAAGGCTGCATGCAGTGGAGGGGGTCACACTGAGCAGTGTTAGTTTCCTGGTGTAGTCCAGGAAATTCACTGCTCCTTCCTCTAGTGTGGGGTAGGGATGCTTGGAGAAGATGCCCATTGCAGACATGAGGGGACATCATCCATTGTCATCTCATTGAGTGTCCCTCTCTTATGCTTTGCTGGGTATAACAGCACTTCCTGGCTGACTGTCTCTCTGTTGAAAGGGAACAAACTGTCCATAGAGGAGGCTGGTAATCAACAAACAGTGGGAGCAAAGAGTGCCAAGAAAAACAAAACTGCTTATCTTAATGATTACATGTTATAATGCATCTTAAACTTGTCTTTTTAGCAATCTGGATACTTTGACTACTAATGACCGCATACCCCTCTATAATGACCCAGATTTCATGGAAGCATCCCAGAGTTCATTTCTGAGGATTACAGTCAATACAGACAATAATGCCAGACTTTTGATCTTCATAATTTTTATTGATATGAAAATGTATGTTGATACAAAACCTGTTGTTTTATTACCCTTTTTAAGTGAATTACTCATTTCAAAAATGCCCCTAAGTTTGGGACTTTGTTCCCTCATTCATTTTTGCTTTGCCCACAATTCTTGATCTAAGAAATTTCAGTGGTATGAATGGATGGTTTTCCTTTAAGTGCAAATTAACTCACTAAACTAAATACATAACAGATTTTTATAGACCTATTCTTCAGATGTATTAACATAGGACTGGCAAGACCAGACAGGAGGAGAAGGTAACCACACACACTACATACTCAGTCACACACAGTACCATCACAACTTCAAATCATACACATAATCACACAAAGACATACTCGGAGGCTCTGATCAAAAATCTACCAAAACAGCAGAGGCCACCAAAGGAGACACCCAAACAACTACCACCTCAGGACCCAACACATGCAACACATAGACCACACAGTCAGAGTGTCAAACAGTCACAGCCCTTAAGGCCAAACACAATGCCAGACACACTCGTCATTGGTGACTCCATAGTCAGACACACTGACGTCCCGCTCACCAGACTGAGTAAGGAGAAGGTCACAGTAAGCTGCCTGTCGGGTGCTAGAATCCGCCACATAATGCAAGCACTCAGGTCTCTCAACAGCAGGTACAAGTACGACTCAGTCATTGTCCACGCTGGTGTCAACGACCTGAGACATACCTCCTTGGACTACATGAAAAGAGACATTGAGGAGCTCTGTGATTATGTAGCCCAGGCAGGTATGACCCTGACCTTGAGCAGTATCCTACCTTCACCTAGAATGATGCCACAATACAGTGATAAGATGATCAGCTTTAATAATTGGCTTAAATTCTGGTGTCATTCAAAGGGGATCCAATGTCTGTCTGCCTGGGATGACATGCTGGAAAAGCCACACTGCTTCACAAGGGACGGCTTGCACCTGTCACCCCTGGGCTTCCGGATATTGGCAAAGGCTCTTGCCACCCCCATAGTGCCTTTTTTAGGCAAGGCTCAAATTCTAAACCTACCACCCTAGAACACAAAAAGGAAAAACTAAGGGTAATGCTGCTCAATGCCAGAAGTCTCAATCTCAAGATGCACGCACTCGAGGCCCTTCTCAGTATGGAGAACATCGATGTCTGTGCTGTGACAGAAACCTGGTTCAAGGCTCCTGAGAGCACCCCAGCACTATCAGGTTTCACATCATATCATGCGTTCCGGCCCCAAAATCCAAACAACACCAAGAAAGGAGGGGGGTGTCCATATTCATAAAGGACACCCACACCTCAAGGTTGGTGGCAACGCACGATGCATCGGAGACCATCCAGGTGCAATTAACCATAGGCAAGACTGCTCTGCAATTTGTAGCATGTTACAGGCCACCCTCTCAAACTCAGGATCCTCACATGGCCTTCCTGAAAACACTGGAGGGGATAAATGTATCTCCAAACACCATCATACTAGGTGACTTCAACTACCCTAATATAGACTGGGAACACTACTCAAGCCCAAACACTCTAGCCCAAAGGTTCCTGGAGTTCATAAACTCAAATGCCATGGAACAACTAGTCACCATCCCCACAAGAGGAGAAAACATACTTGATCTCATCATCATGAACATGGGATCACAATGTTCAACACCGGAAGTATACCCCTCACTGGTGAGATCAGATCATAAACTAATCTCGCTGGAGGTCCTCATCCCGCCCCCACCTGAAATAAAAAAGACCACAGTGAAAAACTTCTCAAAAGCCGACTTCACACTTCTAAAAACTAGTGTGATCTCCTTTAAGGCCCCTGAGCCAGTGGTAAACATTACTCAAACCGCTGAATCACTTACAAATGCCTTCTACCAGCACCTACAGGACTGCATGGATCAGGCAATCCCAAACAAAACTAAGACTCTTTGCACCAAAGGCAAGCGTCCAGTCTGGTGGACCCCAGCCATAAACAAGCTCTACAACAGAAGGAGGAAGCTACTACAAGATAGAGCAAAATCCTTGAAAGGTAAGACACCTTTGATCATTATAAGTAAAAAACTAAGAGCTCTCATAAAATCATCCAAGGCAAATTTTGAGAGAAAAATCGCCAAGGACTCAAAAGACAATCATAAGGCCTTCTTTAGCTATGTTAGAAACCTAGGAGGAAACTCCCAGATATGCTCAGAATTAGTTCAAAATGATGTGAAGATTACTGAACATACACACATTGCCAACATACTGGCTGACAGGTTCAGTGCAAACTTCTCCCCCCCTCCCCCCAAAAGGAGAGATATCTATACCAGAGAATTGTAGCCCCCCAAACATCTCCAACGCCCAGGTGAGAACTGCTCTCTCCAAGGCAAACAACACAGCATCCATGGGACCGGATGGTGTCCCCGGCTGTGTACTCCACGAACTCAATGAGGAATTAAACCCGCAGTTAGGACAGCTGTTTAATCTTAGCCTCACCTCAGGATACATACCCAAGGAGTGGCGCACGGCGACTGTGGTTCCACTTCACAAGGGCGGTGCCTCCACCGACCCTGGAAATTACCGTCCCATTAGCTTGACAAGTCTTATCTGCAAAGCCATGGAGAGGATCATAATGGAACTCATAAATAAGGACATAGGGAACTTGCAGACTTTGGATCCAACCCAGTTTGGCTTTGTCAAAGGCAGATCATGCCTTTTAAACTTGGTTGATTTTTTCAAAACAGTCACCAAGGCCACTGATGAGGGTAAGGCAGTCCATACAGCCTACCTTGACCTGGCAAAGGCCTTCAACACAATATCCCACTCAGGTATCATCGAAAAACTCATCAGCTTGAATGTAAACCCATACATCACAAGATGGGTTGCAAACTGGCTAAGTGACAGAACCCACAGGGTCAGAGCTGCTGGCGCCATGTCAGACTCAAAGCCTGTCACAAGTGGTGTCCCACAGGGCTCAGTCCTGTGTCCACTCTTGTTCGGCATCTACTTTTCTGAAGTACAAGCAAACACAGGAGGGTTATGGCTGACAAAGTTTGCAGATGACTGCAAACTGGGCGCCATAGTCGAAAACACATCTGACACAGATATCCTTCAGAAGGGCCTCACAGAAATGGATAACTGGTGCCAGAGCCATGGCCTAAAGTTAAACGCCAAGAAATGCATAGTCATACCTTTCGGGAAAAACAAGGTTACCCCTAGCTACCATATAGGTGGCAATCCACTGAGCACAGAAGAAGTCATCAGGGATCTGGGGACCCAGGTTGACAGTAACCTTTCGTTTGACACTCATGTTGCTAAAGTAGTTAGGAAAACCTTCTACATTGCCCACCTGATCATGAAGGGATTCACATCTAGATCAAGGGAGGTCATCGTCCCCCTGTACTCATCACTCATTAGACCTATGATTGAGTACAATGCCCCATTCGGAATGTATCTGACCCGACACCTGCAGCAGCTGGAAAGGCCCCAAAAGTTCCTCACCAAAAGGATAAAGGGTCTCAAAAATATGTCTTATGCTGCCCGACTGAATGAACTCCAGCTCTATTCAGTCACATACCGCTTGCTCAGAGGTGACCTGTGCCTGACATATAAGGCCATGTCAAACCCAGATTTGATGAATATGCTTCACCTCAAAAAATCTAGATCCCTCAGAACCACAAGGGCGGGAGACTTAAACCTTGACACGGTTATTAATAGAACGTGCTGGAGGGACAGATTCATCACCCAGAGACTCCCTATGCTGTGGAACAAAATCCCGGTACATGTGAGGCAGAGCACCTCGCTGGCCTTGTTCAAGAGGAATCTTGACCAATGGATGGGAGATCGCAGATATACCCCAGGGATTACTTCAGTGTCACTGCTTGACAGAGGCACAGCAAAATAATAGGCATAGTTTTCTTTAAACTAAAGGGGTGGCGAAAGCCACATAACTATGGGCTAGGCTTATAAATGCCCTTGGGCAGATAGCCTAGTATGAACCTATGAACCTAAAATGTGTTGACTTATTAAGTGGTCATTACTACTTTTCTTTGTCTTTTATTTGAAAACAAAGGTGATAAACTACTGTAAAAGAAAATAATTGAGTCTTCATAGAGCAATCATAAGCAGCCAGTTTGGAATTTGGGTGCCCTGGTTTTCAGAAAGGTTTCTGGAGAATGAAATATTTCAGTGACCCAAGTGCCTCAGTTTGAAGAGTCTAGCAACAGTGCCTAATATCTGAACATGTTTTCAGCAAACATTCACTAAGACGCTGGGTCGTGTTTCAGATAAATATATTAAAGACAATCTGAACAGACTCCTAATGGATATGGGAAATAATCACATGTTATTTCTGCCCCTGTTGGAGCCTCCGATATGACTGATTAAATTGGAAAAGTGCTTGGTACTGAACAGTGGTGAATTATCTTCCTTTTGCAGTTCAGAACGAGCTTCCCAAGTATATAAAACTGAAGAAAAAGCATGTTGGTCTAATGGGTTGGCTGCTTGCAATACTTTTAAATAAAAATGTGCTCTTTTAAACTAAACATGCATTGCCCTTCACTTTATTCTAGCAGAAAGTAATCAGTATGCCAAGTGCAGTACCTGAAGGAGTGTGCTCTCCTACTCTCGAAATATCATCTACAAGTACACGGTGAACAAATCCTCAAAGTCCTGCTGTGGCGCAAGGAATATTAAAGACCCGAGTTTGACTATAGGAGGTAACTTAGCAGTGTTGTGCTAAATAACCCATCTGTCAGGGAAAGGATAGATGAAAATAAAAATAAACACCAGTCTGGCTACCACGACTAATAACAATCTTCAATGAAATAAAAAACTGAGGATAAGCTCTAGTTAGTGTTGGTTTCTTTGTATTTATAGTTATTTTTTTGTATTTAGGTATACAAGGCATACATATTCTTTGACTGGTTGAATGTTTTTACTTTTTAACAAACTGAATTTTTGCGGATTTGTAATTGCTTTTTCATTGGTTATTTTTTCTTTTAAAGGAGATCTAAAGAAGCATTCCTAGTAACGCAAAAGCACTTATCCTCAGTTTTTTATTTCATTAAAGTTTATGTTATTAGCTGTGGTAACTGCACTGGTGTTTATTTTTATTTTCATTCGATTTTGTGGTCAGTGTGTGTTTTTGGTTGCCATTGGTGTGTTTTTCTGCTTTTACTTTGGAAGACAGATGAAGGTAACCTAGCAAGACTTCAACTAGAATTTACCCAGATAATGAAGGCCAAGGTGAAAAATTCTGTACCTGCAACAATGTCTGCAACCTAACAAATATGGCATTAATGTCAGAAGTTAACCATTTTCACTACAAATCTGAACAAGACAAGCGTATTTTCCTATGTAATTTGTTTTCCTTTCCTTAAAATTTCTAGAGATCTAAACTTAAAAATTATGAAAGATGTTTGCTTAGTTTTCATCACTTCTGATAATTAAGTTTTCACAGGATCTAGGGTGGTATCCAAAACAGGAGATTTCATTTTATGGCTGCTAGAATCCATAACCCTCAAACACCAAATGCTATATACCCACAGTAAATTAAATTGCTACACTTCAGTACTGCTTACAAACAAGGGACTGTACCTTCTGAGTTTTACTGCCAAAGCACTTCTGTATCCTTTTAAATGTTATCATTCTGTATCTCTTGAATAGACTGTATGTTATGAGAGACAGCTTCTGTAGGTTAAGGATATTGTGAAGTCAAAACCAAACAACATGGTATTGTGAGACATACAAAAGGTACCATGTAAGATTCAGAAGCTGGATACAGATTTCCTAAATGTATCCTCTGCAGATGTAGAAAGCAATTATTTGGTGTCACACAGACAGGGAACCAAGCTACTGTAACTGATGAAGCATTACAGGAAAAAATCATTTAACTCAATGAAAGATACTGAAAAATGATGATCTGAAATATAGAAGGATGATTCAGTACAGGCACAAGAGGAATATGAAAACTAAAAAATAAATAATTAGGAGAATGATTCCAACTCAATTTCAGCTGAAGCAAACAAATGTTCAGTTTTCAAAGAGAATAAACCACAAAAATCTACCCAGAAGCTAAGACTGTCAAGAATAAAAACTTATTTAATTTTAATATTCACAGATTCATAGCTTCATAGATTAGCACTAGCCGAACTGCCCTTTATGGGCCACTTTAATCCTAGCCAACTATTCTATGTGAGAATCAAACCCTACACCTTTTGTTTTGCAATGTAATCAGGCCAGTTTTCATGACTTTGTGTGTCAGAACTAAAATGTCATACAATTTGTGAGTGATTGCTAAGCTTAACACATTCTACCCAATTCTTACATCCACAGACACTGAGTCCTACCTACATATTTCTTACACACACACACACAGACACACACACACACACACACACACACACACACACACACACACACACACACACACACACACACACACACACACATACATATACACACACACGCACACACACACACACACACACACACACACACACACACACACACACACACACACACACACACACACACACACACACACAGATCTCTTAAACACACACACACACCTACCTCTCACTTCTACATTCACCTGTGCAGTCCGAACGTCCTCTTGAATTCAAACTTCCAGTAGGCGCGAAAGACAAAGATGTAAACCATCAGTCGCACAGACACAGAAGACGAAAACAGGTCGCAAACACCTGTTGCATCTGTGCAACTGGACGGGATGCAAAGGACATTCTTAAAGAGGAACGCCCTTTTAAAAAAACTTTTTTTATTTAAATTAATTTCTCGGCCAGCCGGTTCCAGGGGGGTGAAAGTGCACCCCCTTGCACCTGCCTGCGGGCGCCCTTGGAGCCTTTGGAGGTTTACTGACTCATGACTGGCCCATGGGTAGGTGGTGGTTTGGGTTTGGTGGGTGAGGATGCAAGAATGTAGACCACTTATTTTACAGTAAAGATCACCCTGATAAAAGTAACCAAGGCAGAGACTTTTTACTTCAATAACTGTCATTTCAAAACACCTGCTGAGACCATTTCAAAGAAACATTCTCTTTCAGCTAAAGAAAAGCATAGGATTCCAGCTTATCCCTGTGAACTGAAACACCAAAATCAGCACAAAAAGATAGAGACCCCCTTCAGACTGAATACACTGACTTGGCAAACTTTGTGATATCTTTGTAATGCATACAAACATAAAATTATATTTTTTGCTAAACTTTCATAAACAAATTGTCATATCTTGGAAACTGTACAACCTGGACACAAATGGTTAGAATTATTTCATTGACCAGAAATGAACTTTCACATGACATCAAGACTTTTCTGTCTGAGTGTATGTTTGTTGAGATATTTACATTAATATGAAACCATGTGTTTAATTGTATAATTAGCAATATAAATAACACTGAGTATCTCTTAAGATGTGCAACTTACAGTGCAAATATAAATGACAGCTATATTCAATAACATGTAAGTTTTCACATGATGCTATGCAATAATTTGTAAGTCACTTGGTTTTTGAAGTAATAAGTATACATGGAAATATTTACATAATTACTAACAAACTTCTAGCAGTATATGCAGTATAGTGTGATATAAATGTACTCTGAAAATTAATTTATCTGCCTTTTACCATGGCATTTCCCATCATACCCTTCAATAATAAGCTAAAGGACTTTTAAATGATTTTGTAAACATGGTTTATTCTGATGAAGTTCGATTGTTTTATTAAAAGGCGAACGGAAGCGCTAACATTGTGTCCGGCTTTCACTTTCTTGGAGTTGTGCTATTGGTTTATTTGACTTTTAAATATATTGATATCTGTTGTATTAAGAGTGTTACACAATTTGGAGATATACACATTTGTATTTAAAAAAATGGATTCAGAGCTTTTGTTAGAGCTGTAAAATATATGTGTGTCTTTTAGCACGATAAATATATATGTGTGTTGAGTTCCCTTTTGTATTATAGTTTAGTACAATAAGAGTAGCAGTCCCCTGTAGGTTTACAGCTGTCTTTATCTCTTCAGGTCCCACTCTGTTATATTTATTTATTTAGAGATTTAGTTATAATAATGTTGAATGAGCAATTAATTTAGGAATATTTAATGTGTAATTTATGCTACTATTACATAAATAGGTATATATTTGTTGGATTACTTAATATTTGTGATTAATAGAAGATGATTATTAAACTTTTATGTGGTAATAGGGAAATAGTTTTAAATAGCAAAGTATGTAACTAAAGTAATACTCCATTATTATTTTGTCCTATATATAATGTTATATTAATTATTTGTAAGTCACAGTAGCATTTTGCTAGTTTTTTGATTATTTTTTAGGTGTTTGTAGGTAGGGTGATAGTATAGTAGTTTGACTATTCAATAGGCAAGCTAAGAACTTTGGTATCCATAGTTGGTTGCGTTTTATTAGCAATATATAAAGGTATAGTTGTAGACTTGTCTTAATTTTTATTATTTATGAGCTTTAGTAGTTTAGTTTATAGAAATGAATAATTCAAAAATGTGGAATGTTAGCACAGTTTTGTAAGAGCGCATTAGATTCTTATATATAATTAAATTATTATGGGGGATAAATGTGTCATATTATCTTTTAAAAGAAATATTTTTTTAAAACACAGTTTGAATAGTTTTAATCTATTATCTACTAATGTTAATGGATTAAATAATGGCAACAAGAGGAAACCATCAATGATATATCTAAAATGAATAGAGGAGACATTATATTCTTTCAAGAGACTCACTAGATGGATAAAGATATACAATATTTAAATAACTTAGGTTATGAAATGTTATCATCTGCTTCTTTTAAGAAAAGGAAGAGAGAAACTGCTATACTTTGGAAAACTTCTACTGTAATACCTAAGGTCATGGAATCCATTAATGATCCCAAAGGAATGTATGTATTTGTAATAATTAAATATAATGCCACACTGTATACGCTAACTAATTTTTACTGGATCCCTGGAATAGGTCCAAGAGTAGCCGAAGATCATTTAAACTTACTACAGAGTCATTGGTAGAATAGTTTAATTTTAGCAGGGTTTTTTTACTGCACATCTAGTCCAGAAGATACACATGAAAATAAAAAAGCTAAAATACTGGCATCAGCCAAAACACTAAATAAATGGATTAGTAATACTAGTTTAGATGATTTACTAGTAAAAGCAGAAGATAAGTTATTTATTCTTCACTCATTATTCTTATGCACATGGGATACACACCAAAATTGATTGGCTTTATGCCTCTGTAGAGTTACTTAATAAAGTGAATTATTTTAAAATTTTTCCTTGTCCATTATCTAATCATAATATACTAAGTATTAACATAGAAATGGATATAAGGAAATTTCAGATTATGTATAGAATCCCAGTACATATGATGAAATTAAAAGAATGTAAGAGTTACCTTAAGGGACACATTAATAATTTTTTATCTTTGAATGATAATGGTCAAGGTAATAAAGTCATACTATGGGACTCCTTAAAATGCATATTAAAGATGGACTAGTAATAAAAAGAAAGAGTGAGATAAAGAGTGATTAGAAATACAAGAATATACAAAGTGAGGTTTGAACAGCAAACAAAGAAATTAGATAACAGTGAAGGCATTAAAAAATTAATGACAAAATAACAGATCTAAAGTAGTTTACTTCATTTGGTCTTCAACCTGTGGGTTATGGATCCATATCGGATCCGAGCCGACAAAGATTACTAGCATCAGCTCCGAGCACCAGACTCCTCCCCTTACCCATAATACACCTCCACTGCCTTCCATCCCCAGATCTTGTTTGCCATCATTTGTAAAACATTGTGTCTCTAGAGTTCCAGCTAGCAGGGTGATTCTGACTGTAAGTTTTTCTAAAATTTTGTTACTTTTAGCTGTTTCAGATTAGTGTAGGTACCCTTTCTCCCCTCCAATCACTTTGTCATCAAGTGTAGGTTTGTAGTTGTAGTTATTTAGAGTAGCTTGTCTGTGGTGCCCCCCTTAGTCAGTCTAGTGTGGTGAGTGGGTGAGTGCTGTTAGTCTAAAGAAAGAAAGGTTTTGCCTGTTCCTTTTTTAAGGCTTCTTTCTTTGTAGTATGGCTGTAAAGCTTATCTTTAAGCACTGGACAGAGTGTGGCCATAAGCTCTCCCCAGCGGATGGCCACACTCTGTGTGTGTTGTGCTTAGGTGTGGCCCACCTTAATGTGGAGTGCTCCATTTGTGTGGGGTTCAATTCCCGAAGTTTGAAGGCTAGAAAGGCCAAGTTGGCCTTCAAAGGTCTTCTGCCTGCCACTGAACCTCCTTCCTTGTCTTTGGCTTCAGTCACTGTGGCTGCTGTGACTGCATCTCCCGCTTCTCTTCCTCTGGGCTTCCCTCCCTCCCAGGCTGGGACTCAAACTCCTGCATCTAAGCCTGTGATAGCAGAGCAGAGGAGAGTTAGAGAATGGGAGAGAGAGTCGAAGATGAATAAAAAGAGGAGGAGGTCCCAGGA
The DNA here is from genome assembly GCF_019279795.1 of Protopterus annectens. Classification (NCBI taxonomy): domain Eukaryota; kingdom Metazoa; phylum Chordata; order Ceratodontiformes; family Protopteridae; genus Protopterus; species Protopterus annectens. The sequence goes on from NC_056741.1 coordinate 1,422,751,276, forward strand.
CCTCTCATCCCCAAGCAAGTCTGCACGGATCCATGACTCACCTCGGCTCCAGTCTCCAAGGTTTTCCCTGGAGCTGGACAAGGCACTTTCAGTCTCCCAGGCCTCAGTTCGATGACCAGACAGGTTGGAGTCCGTGGCCTCATCACGGTCGACCCATTCTTTATCGGACATGGATCTGAATAAGAAGATGAGGCACTTTATCCATACACAGATCCAGAAGAGGGTCTTGACAGCCCCCCTCCCTCAGGAGGAGGGAGCTTGCTTCTTTTTTTTCAACCCATTTCTCCTTCCCAGATCCAACCTTCAGCTTCGGAGTTCTCAGATCTGAGGTTGGCCTCGGTGAGGGGGTCAGCGCCGAAAGTCCTTGTGTCCTCGATGCCAACAGCTGCCAAGAGCATCTCGGATCTGACCAGTTCAGATCCGAGCCGCTCTCAGAGCCAGTGCCTGTGTGTCAGATCTGAGGGGTTGGAACCTTTTCCATCTGCTCCAACGTTGTCAAGTCAGGTTCCCTCCATCAGGGCTGCATTCACTTTGAGTCTGGCTCTGATTCTCGCATCAGACCCAGGGAGACCGGCCTCCTTATTAGCTTCATAGGAGGTCCACTCTCCTTTGGCATTTGATGTGGTAGAACGGGTCCTCTCTATTGGATCGAGGCCCCTGACTGCCCCCTCAGACTCTGCCCAGACCCCCTTGGCTTTGTCTATGGTCCCCATTGTCTTACCAGAGGAACAGCCTGTGCCTGAAGAGCCCCAAATGGTTCCCACAGAGGAACAGATGGCTTATGAGTGTTTCCCGGAGAGCTCCACAGGAGATGTGCCTTGCAAGCATATGTGCAAGAGGAGGCACTTGGACTCCCCCAAGTCCCTAACCAACGACACAGATTTAGATGATGGGAAGGGCTCTCCAAGATCACCTCCTGACAATATCTCCTTTGGAGACATTATGGAGATCCTGTGCCAGCAGGGAGGTTGGTCTGCCCTCAAGTCCTCCTCTGATGAGTCTGTGTTTCTGGAGGCTTTCAGCATGGACCCGTCTATGTCTTGGGTGTTCCCTCCCACAGATCCTTTAGTGGATTTGATCACCTTGCGGGCATGGAAGGAACCAGATACCATGGAGCCGATCCCCAGGCACCCCAATAAGGTTTTATGTCCCCCTATTGACAGGTCTTCTTGGAGGTAGCAGCAGGCATGGAGAAGGAACTATCTCAGGAAAGTTCCTCGGTCCACCCTCCTGACCCAGAGTCATGAATGATGGACTACCTAGGAAAGCGGGTGTATGCTTCAGCTACCTCTTCAATAAGGGTGCTGAACTACATGGCCCATGTCACAAGACTCCAATGCAACCTAGTGAAGGAGCTGGAGGAGTCTCCACCCAAGTCCATGTCACAGGAGGACAAGGCTTCATTCTCCATGAAAATGGCCACTCCGAGAGCAGTATCAAATATGTCCCTGCAACTCCTCTCCCATGCTACAGAAGGAGTGGCTAGGGCAGCTGGGTCCAGCGTGTCCATGAGGTGTAATGCCTGGCTCAGGTTGTGCCAATTTACCAAACCTTTTAAGGCATTCTTTGCCAATGCCCCTTATGACGGCTCGACTCTTTTTGATAAGGCCATCAAGGAGACACTAGTCTATAGTGAGAAGGATGAGAAGACACTGTCTGCTGCTGGCATCCGCTTCTCTAACCCTCAAAGGTCCTTTTCCCAGAACCAGAGAGGGCAAAAGAAGATGTGGTTCAGGAAATCTCAGTATTCCCGGGACACTCAGGCTCTTCTTCCCCCTAGAGGAAGAGGGGGCAGAATGGATGCCGGCCCAGAGGCCGAGGGGGTCCATGAAACTTCGGGTCTTGAGAATCCTTCTTGGACAGACCAGGGCAGCAACCCTGAGGGGTTGCTCAGCTGCTCTACTCTGGAGGCCGTCGGGGGATGATTGTCTTTGCACCCAGTGGCATGGGAGTCCATAACAATGGACCACTGGGTGCTTCAAATCATATGCAGAGGATATTCTATCCCCTTCGTGGGTTCCTCATCTCTCTCAAACACCTCCTGGATGTTCCACCAATGCAAAGGGAGGAAACAGCATAGAAAATTTCCAAGCTGCTAGGAAAATGAGCCATCAACCCCCCCCCCCCACCAGGACTCCTGGACTTTTCTCCTCAGTTAAGTCTATTTTGGTGGCTGCTCATAAGTCTTCAACCAGAAAGGTTTATCACAGCAAGTGGAAACAATTTTCTTTCTGGGCCTCTCAGAGGAGTTTAAATCCTTTCACAGCTCCTATTTCTGCCATTCTTGATTTTCTAGCTGATATTTTCCTGCACGGTGCTAGTTCTTCTACTATCAAAGTTCAGTTGGCTGCCATTTCTCATTTTCATGTGGGTGAGAATTCTGCATCCTTGGCATCTTCTAGACTGTGTAAAGCCTTTATTAAAGGCACTTTTTGGCTACGCCCCCCCGGTCAAAGATTCTGTCCCCCTATGGGACCTTACTATGGTTCTCCAAGCTCTGGCTGCCCCAGCTTGTGAGCCTTTTGCAACTACATATCTAAAATTTATATTGTGGAAAACAGCTTTTTGGTCATATTACCTCTGCTAGAAGGGTTTCGGAATTACAGGCCTCATCCATAAAATTCCTGTACATGATTTTTCATAAAGATAGATTTTCCCTTTGAACCAACCCATCTTTTCTTCCTAAGGTGGCATCACCAGTCAATATCAATCAGACTATAAATTTGCCTGTGTTCTTTCCCAATTTTACCAACAGGATGGAATACAAACTACACATGTTGGATGTTCATAGACAGTTACAATTCTATTTACACAGGACAAAAAATTTTCATAAATCTGATCAATTGTTTGTTTCATTCTATAGACCATTTTTAGGCAACCTATTTCCAAGGTCACTATGGCTAGATGGATTTCTTCATGCATCCTGCAGGTTTATAAGGACAAAGGCATGTCTCTTCCAGGTCAGGTTAAAGCTCATTCTACTAGGTCCATGGCTACATCTGCAGCTTTCTGGTCTAGGGTGTCTTTGGATGACATTTGCTCTGCAGCTACCTGGTCCTCATCTCATACGTTTATTTCCCATTACAAATTGGATCTGACATCTAGAAGGAGAGTATCCTTTAGCTCCGCGGTGCTCCAGAATATCCTTCCATGAAGGCCTCCCAGGAGTTTAGTAGCTGGGGCTCTGTTCCACAGGTTGAAGACCAAATGAAGTAAACTACTTCAGGTAAAGAAATTATGTACTCACCATAAAGTTCCATCTGAGTAGTTGTACTTCATTTGTCTTCAACCATCCCTCCCTCCTTCCTTCCCCTGGACCTTGGTGCATGTTCAGCCTATGGGCTGCAATATAGAGCACAAGTATGTAATCAAGTCGAGTTCTAAGTATAAGTTCAGCAAACTCAATCTGGGGATGGAAGGCAGTAGAGGTGTAGTATGGGTAAGGGGAGGAGTCTGGAGCTCAGAGCTGATGCTAGTAATCTTTGCCAGCTTGGATCCTATACGGATCCGTAACCCACAGGTTGAAGACAAATGAAGTACAACTACTCAGATGGAACATTATGGTGAATACATAACTTCTTTTTTTAATGCATAAAATGGAGATAGCTTTAGAAAAAATAAAATTGCACAGTTATGCAATGGCTTCAGAAAATTTACACAGATGAGCTAATAGAGATAAGATGTTAAGGAAAAGGGCACAAATCAATAATATCTGAAATCCTCACACTAATAAGCTTACTTTAGAAATAGAGGAAATGCTTAATATTTTTTTAAAAAATTCCAAGAGGATCGTAATAAAGCTAAAACTAATATTCCTGACGATTCCAAAATTGACAATTATTTAATGAAAAATATTACTAATAAACTCAATGACCAAGAAATATCTCTGTTGAATAAGCCTATTACCCTTATATAAGTTAAAGAATCTTAAAAAAAGGAAAAATGGTAAAGATCCAGGTTTAGATGGTTTAAGTATGTAATTATATAGTCTGCTTCCATATAATATTTTAGAATTACTGAGTGACTTTCAGGATAATCCAGAGTGACAAAATGATTCCTCCCTCGTGGAAATTTTCTGTAATCTCACCTATACTTCAGCAAGGAAAGGATAATAAGATAGTCTCCTCATATAGACCTATTCCATTATTAAATGTAGACTACAAAATATTTATTTATATTTTTGTTACAAGATTAATAGATACAGTAGATTCATTCATAAAGATCAAACAGGATTTATAGTTAACAGAGTAACATATGATAATATAAAAGGGTAGTAACTATCTTAGATTTAGCAAGAAGACTGAGCAAGAAATTGGCCCTAATTAGCTTAGACATTGAGAAAGCTTTTGATTTGTAGATTGGGACTACTTGTTTAAAATTTTAGAAGTATTTGCATTTACACAACAGTTTATTGGAATATTAAAAAAACTGTACCAAGAATCTAAAACATATGTTAAAATTGGATCTTAAATTTCTCAAAGATTCACTTTAAATAAAAGTACAGAGCAATGGTGTCTCTTCTCCCCTCTACTATTTGCATTAGTTAATGAACCCTTAGCTAATAGTAAAAGAAGCAATGCAAAACATTATGGATTCCCAATTTACAGAGATTGTCAATATAAAGTACAGTTTTTGTAGATGGTATTTTACTTAATATAGGAGATTTAAATTGCTCAATCAGTGAAATAGCTAAGGAAATTGAAGTTTCAACAAGTATCACTGCTGAAATTTAATAATAATAAATCTGAACTTTTGTGTTATATCAATTACTAGATAATAGAACTAAAATATTTTGGAATAAAAATCTATCAAGATGTAAGTAAGATTATTAATAATTTTGAAAAAGTAAATGAAGAAGTGTTACTTTGTATTAAAAAATGTAATGAATGATTTTTTTCACTTGAGAGGAGAGGTTAGTACCTATTAAAATGATTATATTAAACAAGAATATATAAATATATATAGCAATCAGATAATAGTATAGGAGTATAGTGGTATTAGCTTCCCAAATGTTGAATTTTGTTCTATTACTGCAAATGTTAACTCTACATACAACTTACACTTGTCAATGGAAAACTACCCAGATTATACTAAATTATTTTAAGTTTATTAAGTATGATAAATTACAAATATGTAATAACCCCTTTATTTGGTTAACAGAATTTACCTTAGAAGGAAATTCATTTTAATCTTTAGACTCTGTTTATGTGAAATCAATTCTTAAAACAGTTAAGAAATATGTTGTTAAACTCCATTGATGTCAAAATGTTTTTTTTTTTTTTTTTTTGCTTTCCCATTGCACACACCTCTAAATTTAAGGAAGCTCAGAACAATGTTAAAATAAATTTACTAAAAAAAGAATGCATTGAATTTTGGCCTGATTGCTTTGAAAAAGGAAAAGCCAACTTCCCAGTATATTAAACGTAAGAATGTAAGTTGGATGAATCCTCTTAGCAGTTAATATTATCCATCAGTAAGAAATTAAATGATTTTGTGTATATGAGTGAAGAGGAACAGAACACGATTCCCCCAGTATATCAATATTTGAATGCTTTTATCAAAGGTAAATTGACTTACAAAGGAGGCTTGTCCAAGTTATATGTTAATTATAAAAGATAATAATATGTTTGATGCAAAATTCTGGAAATTTTTAGATACTAGTGGATTGAGTTACTCAGAAGATAGTAAGAATAACACTTTGTTACTTAAATCAGTTATTCAAACTTCAACTTTATACTGGAGAGTTTTTATGTGGAAATATATGCATAGAAAGTTTATTACTCCCTATAGAATCTCTAAGTTTAGTAAATTACTTCTTCAATTTGTTGGAGATGTAGTAAAGTTGGAAAAACCGATAGATGAAAAATTAAATGTATATCGGGAAGAGATAAGTATGTTTTAATGGGTTGTGGATGGATAATTGCTCTTTAATTAGATTAGTAATACTAATGAATGTTCCAATTCCTGTATCTGTAAATGCCAAAGTGCAAAAAAAATGTTTTGACTTGTCATGACAGCTGCTGGAACATTTATTTAAAAAAAAAATGGAAATTATACTCAGTTCCTACATTCAAAGAATTTTTAAATTTAATAGCAATACTATGTAAAACTGAAAAAGACGTGATCAGAATAAGATCTATAAATCCTACTAAGACTTTTAGTGGTTGGAATAACCTTGAAATGTTACTATTACAATACCAAGACTCTTAATGTGTTAATTGTATAAGAATACCTTGATGATTCAGTGTATTCCTGTCTTTGTATAACAATATGTGGTGTTGAATTTCTTCCTTTATGTGTATATATTGTAAATAAGTTAAATTAATACAAATTGTCTGAAAATACAGTCATAGTTAAGATCAGTTTCTTTTGTTTTTCCAGATTGCTAACAAGGAGAATACTAATTACCCTGGAACAATTCTCAAGTAGGCATTTTTGCATGAGTTTCTTAATCTTATTTACACTCTTAATGGTGTTATTGGCAGTGTGTCTAAAATAATTTGTTGAGTTGTTGCAAGATTAATTATGCCCATGGCTGTCACAAAATTCTTGAATGCAACATGGTACCTGGACTAAATACATGTTTTTCAACATCATTGGAAAAAATAGAGCCAAAATAAGAGTGTGGCTGCAAAATGTACTGTTGTTGGTCTGATAGCAAGATAATTTATAAATAGTTTACAGGAGTGTTCTAAATGACTATATGCCTGTCACTGATACTGCAATGAAGAATGACCCATAGTAACAAAGGCCATATTAGCCCCCCCCACCCCATTTAAGATGTGAATATGTGAAGTCATTTGCTTTGGAGAAAGAAAGTTAGTATCACGGGTATCAGATACTGGTAATCTTTCCAAAACTTTCTTGCTTGCTTGCTAAGAAGGAGGAGAGAAAGCTCAAATAAAGGCAGTTAAACTGGAAAAGGAAAAATCTGAATTGCTATTGATTTACTTATGGACAGAAGTATGGGGAAATAGTATATTAGATAAAAACAAAACAATGTTGCTTGGGCTTTCAGATGTGGGGACTGGGAGTAAGGGTGGTATTCATAGTCCCAAGGTTCACACTTTCTTAGCAATTATTTTCCGACAGTTCAGATTGCTAGTACATTTACAAGTAACAACTATGAATACCACCCCAAGTGGCTTAGCAGATATGAAAAGTAGGTTATAGAGGTCATGTCAGAAACTTTTACTATGTTGTGTATATTTTGTCCTTAAATAATGAAATCTGTCTTAGCCTATTCCACCTCACTATGGCAGAACATTCTATCCAACTAGACAGACAGACAGATGCAGACTTTTTAAATGGTAGTAAGATAAGCAGGGAAAATTAGACATCTATATCTATCCCCATGTACAGTCTCAAGCTCATTATTTAGGAGTTCCAGGCATTCCACATGCTCATAGCCATAAACGAGGCCAGGCACATAGACTGATTAATAAAATGAGACCTCCAATCTACTACTCATTTCTTACTTGACTCAGCGGTCAACCACTACACTTTACACTGGATATCACCATCACTTTTGGATATAAGGATAACATTGTCTGAAATCAACATTGCATATATTACTGAAAACTCTTTTCACTGAATCTCATTTCATTGAAGTGAAGTACTGGCACTGTGTAGAGTACTGTAAGGCAAGTAAAAGGTATAGGCCCTTTACCCCACTGTAGTGCGATCCTAAAGTTAGTATATATAGTTGGGGGGGTGGTCAGGGAAAATTAAAATTTAGTGAAATGAGGTTTCAATGAAACAAAGTAGACCCATATATATATATATATATATATATATATATATATATATATATATATATATATATATATATCAGCAAAAAATGTATATGATGGTAGTGCAGGTAAACTGGGCCTTCAAAAGTAGAAACGGTCCAAAGAAAAATGTAAGAAGGCACCAAATCACAGCCAATAAAATCATACAAGTTTATTATAAAACGAACAGGTGAGTGCTTTTGCAGCCAAAGCTGTTTCATCAGACAAATAACTGTTACATTCACTACTATTTAAGCTGGTCTTGTGTTTAGTTCACTGCCTTGTAGGCCCTTTAAGTTAACTGAAGCTCGCACATCCTTACCTTAAGCTCTTCAATGCCAAGGTATAGCTTCATGTGGGTACTCTTCTCATTCCCTTTTGCATTGGTGCACGCCCAGTCTAGCAATGGAATATTATTCCACTGAAGTGATGAAAAGAACTGGAAGGGGATCATCTGATGCCTTTTAACCATATATTAGTAATGATACCATGATATTGTGTTGCAGGGAAGAAAGTTCTCTGGATCTTGTGACATGCCTTCATCTGAAGAGCAGCCTTTCAAGTATTGTTGCATCCAGCTTGGCATAAAGAGTTGTTAGAACATAGTCACTGGATAGTCCATCATTTTGTTTTTTCTGGGCTGGCACGATTGTAATTTTGGAAGGTTTGGAACCAGATGTCAGCACATAAGAGGTTACCCGAGTCTTGGTTATTTGTCTTTGGAAGGTATTATCTGACTGTAGTACCTAAAAAAAAATCTCTTAGCATGAATTTTGTCAGATCTACACTGATTTCATTTGCTGTATCTTGAATGACTTCTGTTCTGGTCCTTGATTGTGTCAAGGCTCCAGTGGCTAGTAGCCAGAAGAAGCACAGTGGTCAAAATCTCCAGGCAATTTATTAACCACAGAGTGGTTTGTGTGGCCAACCAGGTTGGTTTCCAAGTGATAGAAGACAACCAGATTAGTTTCCAAGTGATAGAACACAAGGACCTTGACAAACGCCAATAAAGATGTTTACAACCCTAATGGAGTTCACCTAAACAACCTAGGTTTTTATTTATTCACCTTGTACTTTACTTTGGCAACTGAGGAATTCTTTAAAGATGAGTTTCAATATCAGAGTTGTTCTGTGGTGTCAAATGCATCCCTGTGTGAGAGACATTTCGGAGAAACAGCATGCCCTGCATGTCAGTGGGTGGCCGTCTTGTGGATTTCACCCCTTGTATTCCCCCCAGTTTTATTTTAGCATCCTCTTCATGGTGGTCAGATTGGTTTGAGTATTAAGCCTTGGGTAAGGCAAATTATGCTTTAGCTGGGCTGGCAACCCTAAAGGGTCAACATAAGCAGGTCTGTGGCAGCTTGGTTTACACTCCTGGACTCTAAACTTTAGCTGGAATGGGTTTGGTTATGCCAACCTACAATTGCTTCAAAGGTTACACACTATGTCACAGTATGGTTTTGATGTTATTTTTGTTGTACCGTTAGTAACGTTGTTTAATTTTACCAATAAATGATCTCAAAGGCATATATACTCTCTTCACTGACTCAGCTTTAGAAGACAAGGATGGCTCATCTATTAGCCCTGGTTGTCCTCAGGCTGAGAAGTGGGTCAGAGAGATAAGCTCTGTACTGTTTATATGATAGTCATTGACACAGAGTTGCAATTTTGGCAGTGCCTCCAGAATCTTCACAGTTTGCTACCAACTTGTTTCTACTTGTAGAAGGATAACTGCCTGTTTTTGATGACAAATCTCCAGTGTTTATCTAATTGAACAATTGTAGCTTTACAGAAATTGGGAGGAGGGCTAAGTAAAGTGGAAAACCTACTTCAGGAAAAATTATTTATGACTCTCCCGACAGAAAAAAATAACATTAGAGGAAGTAAGAAAAATATGCTTCAAGTATCGCTGATCACAAAATTGTTCAAAAACAGATAACACTCAGTGGGCAAATAATACCAAAAATGGAGGCTGTTTATTGAAGAGACTGTTTTGCTGACCTTAAGAAGAATTTCTTGTCAAAAGTGAAATGCATAACTAATGCAGATGAAATCAAATGCTGAAATGAGACAGGGAGACAGTGAGAGCAGCAAAGAAATAAAGTCTTTGGTCCAGAAATGAAGATATTAAATTAAATCATCTAAATGCTGAGTTGTGACCTGAACTAACTACTCTGAAATCCAGATTGTTCTGAATACACCTATAAGCTCCTTTTTTCAAATAGCTAGATTATTACTAGGTCAGCAGCTGTAAAAATGCAAGGGATCATGGTTTCCTCTTCCAGTCCTATCACATACATGTATATAGCTTTAACAAGACTCACACCCTGGTCAAGGCCTTAAAGATTGTTAATAATCTTAGAAAAATCCTATAAATGCCATCAGGGTCATTTCTCTCTTATTGTCTCTGGGAACATTTGGGATTCAGGTATCTCACTTTTGTTACACTGACATTTTCAGTATGATTTTTTTTATTTTAATTTCTGAAGATTATTGTTTTAGCATATAGCTATCTTAGAATGAGGCCTACTTAATGTGTCCATAGCTGTCCTGAAATATTATTTCCCCTGTACCAACTGTACTCAAAGTTGTAGCAAACTTAACCTTTTTTTCATTATTCCTTTATATGTTAACGCTGTAACTACTTCTCTTTTAAACTTAATTTGCCAATGCCAAAGCTATAAACTATGGTCCTCTACATTTTTCTTACCACATTCTTCATCTCTCTATACTACAACCTGCAAGTTTTTGTCTCTCATTTAAATCAGCTTTTTATACACCCAAGTCTTATTTTCTGTTGCCACTATAAATTCATGTCTTCCTCCTGACTGTAATTCCTCTCCTTCTTGTTACTGTCAAACTCAGCTTCTCCTTACCTAAACAGTTTTTTTTTTCAATAATTTTCATTTTTACATTAATAAATGTCACAAATAATACCTAAACAGTTTTACTTCTTAAGTTACAGCTTTCATTAACTTCTTCCTCTAGCATTCCCTTACTTGTGTGCTTTCTTTGTTTTCTTGGAACATAGGCCTTTCTCCTCTTCCTTAACTTATGCACACCTCTACAAATTCTTCTGAATCACTTCCTTCCACCTTTGCAGACACTAATGGTTTCTTATGCATAATTAACACAAAGAGGTCTATGTAACCTCTACATACTATCTCAATAGATTAGCACTGCTAAAGTGTTAACAATTTATCATCGCTTATCTATCTATCCTCTTCTCCAGCTGCCAAAGACTAATATTACCACCAGAAGTGCTGTTGTTAAACTTCATAGTGTTGTAGACCTCATTATTCTAGTTGTTTCCTTGAAGCACATGGTATCTTACTGAGCTTCTACATATCTTGAGTCATATGCACTTCCATTATACATTATTCAAATAAAGCCTTATCCCTTATCCAGAAATGTGTTGGCATTCCTTTCTAATAATGCATGACTTCAAAGAATGCATTGGAATTCTCATAGCAAGAGACCTCTATCTTGCTTTTTAAAGAATCTCATCAAACTAAACAAGGGTGTCCTAGACTTTGAAGATGTTGAACAGAAAACTTTTAACAAGACTCGTACTGTGCATTTCATTGTATTCCTGCGAATGTCTCTTCCAGCAAAAAAGACCTTAGCCTAACTTCTCTAAAGCAGGTACAGAGGAGTTGAGGCCTATATACACTGATATCATCCTATTATTTTCCAGTGTAAAGCACACCAAACTCACTTCTCAGCTATAATTGACAGCTGTCAAATTTTCTTGGGAAATAGAAATGCAAACACAACTTTGTGAACAATATAAAAGTAATAACATATCACAGATTAATTAACAAAATCAACATACTAAGTTCCAACATGAAAAATGTTGCAGTGTTGTCATTTAATTGCTAATGATCTGTATACACAAAGTGAGCATGACAGAGGCGACAGTCTATAAACACAATATTAAATCATTTGTACAGATATTTAGTATTTTTCTTTATCCAATACTTTAAGGAAAAGTAAAATAACAGACTCTATAAAACTAAAAAAATATTATATTTATATATGTGTGTGTGTGTGTGTGTGTGTGTGTGTGTATATATATATATATATATATATATATATATATATATATGTGTGTGTGTATGTGTGTGTGTGTGTGTGTGTATGTATATATTTATATATATATATATATATATATATATATATATATATATATGCATATTTGTAGTCAGTGTTCATTTGGTTGAATGTTCTTTTTCTCAATGGAAAAAAGGCAGCTTGTATGATCACAAATCAGCTGATTGCACAACCCGTTTTTTTTTTTTTTTTTTTACATACGAGATTGGGCTACAGTGGAGATTTGGAAGTTTGCCCTTTTCCTTCTATAGTACAATTTCCAAGTTGGTATATATAATTAGCAAGGGATGTAGGGGCACAACCAGAACGTAAAATATATATACTGGCAGCATGGACTTATGCAGTTGTGGCTTTGTACTGAGAAAAATAAAAGTAAGATACAAATATCTAATCAAAGAATTTTCAAACTGCAACAGTGAAAGTATTATTCAGCTAATCACATACACTATCTGTAAAGCATTTTTATGTGGGAAAGCAATTTATACTTGTGTAATCCAGTTAAATTAACATATATTTGAAGTAAAAAGAAACATTGCAAAGGCTTTGTTTAATCATGCAAACATATTCCCTGGGATTCAAGAAGCTCGGCGCAAGGACGGTTTTAGCCTTGCGCCGAGCGTCCTCACTACAGATGGTGCAGCAGCGCCATATGAATATGTATGAGGGTATGCCGCCCTACCCTCAACGTGCACAGGAAACATGTGCAAGTGCAGGGGGCGTGTATGAGTGCCCTACAGAGGCGTAAATATGCCTCGACAGTTGCAAAACCTACTATGCCTACTAGTAGAGCCCGCCTCTAATAGTAAGTCAGTAATTCAGTGTCCGTGGATACTGAAATGTATGCTAAGCATACAAGAGTGTCCAAGAACAGTGAAATAAAATCAAAGTAGTAAACACACAAGCACGTAGTGGAATGTTGAGCCCTGTTCCTAGAACTTTCACAATTAGATTCCCCGTGTCCCTATTATACATTTGAATTTCTGCAATATCGAAGGTGCAAGCAAAGCACAGCATGTTTGCATGTCACTGCCCTCCGCCGAGCATAGCTTACACATAAAATTTTGTCAAATAGAGAAAAACATGCAGAATTAACATAAATGTCAATAGTGTAGTGTTTAGAGCATCCCCCTAATGCACAGGCATTCACGGTTCAAGCCCAGCGATAGCACATATCATTTTCCATGTGGAATGAATGCCGTTTTGCTGTAAAACTGACATAAGAGTATCGCATGAGATATTTAACTTAAATATCATTCAAGCAAAGTGGCACTGTCATAATGAATAAGGCACTAGTAAGCAGGTGTAAGCACAATTAAGCAGCAGTGAACACATATAAGTACTAGTAAGCAAGTCTGAGTGCACTTGCGCGGGTCTAAGAAGTGCCCAGCATAGGAAATGTATATAAGTATGTACAGATATATAATATATATATATATATATATATATATATATATATATATATATATATATATATGAAGAAAGAACGACATAACAATAAAGCATACAAAAGGAATGAGAAGGGAATCAACAGCAACCTCAGCACTGTCAGCGTATGTCATATCAAGCTGGGCTGGAGTGAGCAAAGCACTTCTACTCAGACCACAGGCAGGATATTACCAGTGGGAGTAACATTGTTGATCTGCTAAGTCTACTTTACACACAGAGGGTAGTCCCTGGTGGGACTACCCAAAAATCGATAGGCTATTTGGCCTTCCGACCATTACACAAGAAGGGGCAGTATGTTCAAGGACTAAATGGTGGGAGAGCTTGGGAATACATGAAATGGGACAACATATGTGTAGGGCCCCTAACGCTTGGGATAGGGCAATGTGTGGAGGTGTGTCATGGCTGCAATAACAACTGGACAATGGATGGTATGCATGTATGTTGAACACGGGTGTGGTGGAGAAACTATGGGTATGAAATTATGGAGCCAGGCATGCCAGGGTTGG
>NC_056741.1:1422767612-1422772612 GCF_019279795.1 Protopterus annectens
GTGAGGGGTGCAATAAACAAATGTGTCACACGTAGCAGCAACCCCCCCATCCCCCCCAGCTAGGCCGGTGAGACATACAGACATCCAATAAAAGTAAACAGAGCACTACTTCCCAGACCACCGGCAGGAAACTACCAGTGGGGGAGACCTGCCATGTCTAATCTAGAAACATAGACATCGATGTCCCTTGTGGGACACCCAAAAATTAATGATCATCAGAGTCAGTCCCAGTAATGATTCATCAAACCAGGCTGTAGACGTACATGGACCAGTAGGCTGTACAAGCCTGATAACCGATGGGTCGACACAATGTATGATATGTGTCCCAACACACATAGAGCGAGCAGTGTGTAGTGGTGTGTTTATATCCCACCTGCACCCACAGTAAGAATGTGTGCTGTAGAGGAGAGGCAGGTGGAGGAACTATGGGTATACAATTATGGGCCTAGGGGTGCAGGTGTTGGCTGTCACAGTTGTATTAGGACTGCCCCGGAGATGTAAGTAATATTCCAAAATGGGCATAGCTGATGCCCATACCTCCATCCCCTAAGAGCAAATCCACCGAACAGGACATAAACCATTGGGGAACAAATAGGGACCATACCTCTGAACTGTCGCCGATTTCCAAGGACGTCCCTGATTTCAACTCAAATTCTTACTCTGTCCCACTTAATCCCTCCTAAAACTAGTGACTTTTGGAGGAAAGGTGGTGAATTACACGTAATGAATAATGACAACAATTAAGAGTTATAAACATCATTTACCTCAGAAAATGTGTATGAATTCATATGCTCTGAGTCTGTCAATCTGTCAGGTTAATAGCACTAATAATGTAAATGTGTCCGTGATGTTGTTATGATGTGTCCCTGATTCAGTTGGAATTTTTCCCCATTCGTATGAGAGGTCTGGTAGAGACAGAAAGCACATATTCCACTGACAACCTTAGAAAGATGATAGAATATTAGGTATGCAGTAGCATGACTCGGCTGAAGGATGTGGGTTCCAAAACCCAATTACTTGTTTGTATTGAAGAGTGTCAGTTCCCATGTATTAGCCAGACAGGTGCAGATTGTAAGAGGAACACACCAATAATATGAATCAAACTCTGGACAGGCCACGGATTCCATACAGCTGAATGGCATGCTTTCTCCTAACGGGCAGCCATTCCCAATACTGTAGGCATGTAATCCGATGTAATAGGCATCACAAGTTAATATCGTAGTCCTCAATCCCACCCAGGGGTGTGAGTGTCAGATGCAAACACAAAATGCAGTGCATTTGCAAGTGCGGGAGCAAGTGGGTGTAAGCCTGTTTGGCCGCTAGTATGCGAGTATTACACTGATGAAGCAATGTAGAGACTAACTGAGTGTAAGAAACTGTAACCGGAGGTTAGCATTACTTAGCTCCATGCAAACCCATGCACAACCACTCACAACTGCTTTAATGTGCCTTAATCACTCCGTGTCCAATGGCTTTGTTCTGCCCAGCAACAAAATAAACGGCCGCTGCAATGCTCAAAACCAGGACCCTGCACACACACAGCTATTGTGGTTTGCCACTAAGCCATGGCAGATATACAGACATCAGATCTTATCACAAAGATATCATCCAGCGCAGTCATTCAACAGTATAGGAAATGTATTCCATCATGTAGATGTATGTGTATATGTTTATGTCCAGATATAGATACATACATATATATAGATATATCAAGAACATCCCATATGACAACAAAGTATTACAAAGTAATGAAAATGGAAACACAAGCAACACCTGTATTATGTAGTGGTGTTGTCCTATGTAATATCAAGACTCCCTCAGATAGACATGTGTCATTAATACATGTAAACATTTGTACATTGGCCAAATAAATCACTCTGTGCATTTTATTTACATTAACACAACAGTTCCTGTCCAATCATTATGTGAGAACAGTACTTTTGTAAGGTGCTGTGTGTAACATCATCATCATGAAAAATGTAAATGGGGTAACCATAGAGGGACCGATAGTGTTGTGAGTACAATGGGGTCGTCTGCATCACGTGTACCTGGAACCTTTAGGAGTCATTTGCATACCAGGATCATTTGCTGAGAGACAGGGATGAGAACAACTGGAGTATGTTGTGATGCATATTAAAAGGGTTACATGTGTGAAATGGACAGCTATGTATCGGGCAAATGTTCTAGGAACTAATTGGCATTTTGTTTCCATAGAGTGAGAGTGGAATGTGGGGGAAGGAGAGTAGGTATGCCCGTGGAAGATAGGTTGGGTAGGATGACAGACAACTCAGCATACAGGTTCAGTATATGACACATGTGGGGGGATACACCTTGGACAGGGAGGAGTGTTTGGCAGTCAAAAGCCCATGAGCCCTCAGATGGAAACAGTGGGACGGAGGTCCGCAGCCATGGATAGCCACCACTGCACCAAAATAGCCACAAAGATGACAGTGCTGGGGGCTGTCTTAGAGGGGCAGGCTCACCCTGTAAATGTGACACTCTGCTCTCGAGCTGGTAAATCTGGCCTTAAAACCCCTTATTGAGCCCCTTACTCACCACGTCCGGGACTGTACAACAACAGACATGTTCCTGTCTGGACCTGCTCCCAGGGGGGACAAGCTCCATCCTCAATGGCGGTTCCACCAGAAGGTGGTGAAGAGCCAACGGAGGTGGAGGACCATATTGGGCCCCAGATGTGCTGGTGTCCAGTGCCATGGCCAGCTGAAGTTGGACAGAAGATTCTGCCAGGACCTCCAAACCCATACAGCCTATGGTGTTGCAGTTTAAACACAGATTTGGCTTAGTAATAGTCCACAGCATTCAGGATTACTTATAACAGCATGCATAGATATGACCATCAACCCAACACAACAGATGGTATACATTTGCAGAGGTAGCACAACACATGCATATATACTGCATGACATCTATACAAAGTCTAGAAGACTTGTGACTGCAGCTATGAACAGTAGTCCATTATTGGCATGTCACTGAGAACCCCAGACAGTGTCCACTGTTTCATGTGACATATGTTCAATTCGGAATGCGATGGCAGTAACTCATCACTATCACCATGTACTGACTGCAATCCTCACACTATGCTCCTGCAGTTCACAGATGTGTGTTCAGTAAGTAACACAGGAAACAAATGAACACCAAAACCTAATCTCCATCCACAAACCCAAACATCCCGCTGGCCAGCTTCTACTCTCCTTCTCTCTAGGTAAGAAATGGAACTCCCTCCCTCATGTAGGACAATACCTAACCCAGAATCCTTCAAGATCCAACTGTTCCTATATCTGTCATCCAAACGGAAATGTTCCTGCTTTCACCCTACATAAAATCTAGGGAATTTTCCCCACTGAGCTCTCTATACTCCCTGCTCCACTCGTCCCTCAAGCTTTTATTTCTATTCTCCCAAATTAGACTTGCTGACTGTCACAGATCAAGCAAATTTCTCACTTGACTCCAAGTATGTAAATATCAGTATTGCCATGTTGCCATTGAAAAAAAAAAAAAAAAAAAAAAAATGTTAACTGTGTCTTATGATGTACATTTATGCATTTGCATTTCCTGACTGTATGAATTTTACACTTGTATTTTACCTTTAACACTATGTAACCCTTATGTTATTGTATTGCTTTGAAACTCCTAATTGTATGAATTTTACTCTTGTATTTTCATTCAACACTCTGTAACCCTTATTGTATTATATTGTTTATGGAGCTTTTCTCCCCGGGCCTCCACTGAAAATGGGCACTTCATGGCCCAGTGGACTTCCCCGGTAATCAAACTGAAATAAATAAATAAAATGGTTCCACACACTGACCAGTCCACAGATGGCCCTAAAGATGGGGTCCCTCACAAGCAGGGCACTATCTTGTCAGTTTTAAAACATGCAGAATAGCCATTACCTCACACAACTTGTTAAACTGGCAGTAGTCTCAATGAAGCATAGCTAAACTTGCATGCTGTAGTCATGTCTGGTACATCACCCTCCTGTCTTTAGGCTATTTCCCACTGTGTATGTTGTTTGAGGAACATCCAGATATCATCTGTGATGCCGTTTACCAAACACCAGATCCAGGTACCACTCACAGCGATTGTCATGGGCAAACACCAACATGATATTTCTAGATATTATTTATTTATTTATTTATTGACATTTGTTAACCGGGTTTGTCCAGCTGGGCATGTGGCCCATTTTTAGTGGAGACCCAAGGAGAAAAGCTCCAGTAGTACATTTTAAACAAGTACAATTTTAAACAATATTGATATAATAGCAGTTATAGCAAAATGATTCCCATTTGTTAGGTTACATGCATAAAGTTAAAGTTGCATTAAAAAGAAGCTAAGTAATAATTTTACATTGATATAGTTCAATAGGTCAACAATAAAAAAATGTTGTTTGTATAAAATTATGCAAATGCATAGTAGACACATTGGAGAGAGAGGTGTAATGAGGTACTAAGTATGGTCCTTTTGAAGGTACATAAAGGGAAGGAAGACTAGGTAGGGTCATGACAAGGGCAGGTTCTGGAATTGATAAAATAAGCTTTTAGTTCATTTTTAAAGTGTGAGGTGTGGGTGATTGAACATAAGTCAAGGGGAAGTTTGTTCCAAGCATGGGCAAGGGAGTGTTTGTAGAGTAGTTTGCCTACTGACCTTTTTGGGTGGTAGATATCAAGTAATTGTTGGTTAGAAGTATGGAGGGTCCAGATGGGATGTAGATGGAGACTAAGGAAGATAGAGATGGACAGAAGGAGGGCTTATAAAGAATAGAGTGTAGCATATGAAATTGATAGGATAGCAGCAACTGGAGAAGTTCAAGCCATTGAAGAGAGTTTAAAGAAATGCAGTGGTGGGAGTTGTATGGGGAGTTAGTAATGAATCTGGCAATTTTATGGTAAGTTTTGTTTAGAGTGGAGTTTGTTTAGAGTGGAGGCCTGGATATTGGTAAGAACTGGGGTGGCGTATAAGAGGGAGGGGAGGAGGAGTGC